>NC_056729.1:1095303002-1095318002 GCF_019279795.1 Protopterus annectens | reverse complement strand
TCAGACAAGGCCAAAAGACATAAATAAAACACTATGATGATAATGGCTAGTTCAAATCAAATAATCTAAAGAAAAACTAATATCAAAGATTGTAGAAATACATAACACAAACAAGTACAGCCTTGGAATAATGGAAGAAAAAGTTGATTAAAGCACTGGTGTAATATCTTAAAAAATGAAAAAGGAAGGGGTGGGAAGAAGGTAAGAGAAACTGGAGGGTAGAAAAGTAAGTCAAGTGTTATGGGTAAGAAATGCTTGGAAGGAACAGAGTAGATTTAGAAGAACAGTAGAATAAATAAGAATATCAGAAAAGGAGAATAGTTTACTTAATTGTGCCAATTTGGTAAGACTTGCAGTGTGCTCTTTTAAAAAGTTAATTTCTTTATTCATATCAGAATTCTTTAAATGATCAAATGGATATTATTTGGGTAGGAATACATCTCCAAATTCTCCAAGTTGGGACACTCTTTAAAGGAGTGACAGGATGTTACTTTGGCTATGAATGGACAGTCAAATTCCTTAATATTTACCATGCATATAATTCATACCGATATGGAATTGTTTTCTTGCCTGAATTATTTTGTTTGGATAAGTCATCAGTTTCATTTCAAGATTCTTCTTTCTTATTCCACTGTTTTCCTGCTTACATTTACCAACCATTTGTTAGTCTGGTAACAATGCAGAGCATTATAATTTACTTTCTGATTTTCTTCCCCTCTGAGATTTCTTTCATCTCCAATATTAATGTCCTCTAATAAATTTATCATATCTACTTATATCTCAACTTGAAGATACTGAAAATAGGTACAAAGACTCTTGAAAAGTAAATACATCCAGATAAAAATCAGGGCATGCAATTAGTATAAAATTTGATTGCCAAATAGCACAAAAATCTCCCCACTTCCAGTAAGAATGTGGGATAATACTCATTAAAAACTAAGCATGACAAACCTGATGCAAAAATATATGCATATGATTAAGGACACAGTGTAAAATCTGTAGTATTTAATGAATGATATTGTAAAAAATTGCCTTACTTGTGCCTCTGAAAAAGGAAGATGTAACAAGTAAGTCCTCTTTCTTTAAATTTTCTGGTGTCATCAGTATATTGGTGTTGTATTCTGACTTTCTGCTTAATAAACAACTTAAAAATCATATTGTGATAAGGGAGGGAATTTAGAAATCTGTTTGAAGTGGCAAATCAAGTCTGAAAATAAGAACATACCTTAGCTTCAGACCTCCATAAACAGGTATTTAATGTGAAGGGGAAAGCAAACCTGAAAATAGATGGATACCTTCAAAATATGAGTAATTTGCAAAGCCAGAATTATTTTTTAATGAAAGACAAAGCATTGCATTATCTCTTACTTCTTCAGGTATTCCAAAGACTAATGTCATTCTTTCTAGATATTTTCTCTATTTTATTATTATCTTCAATAACTTTTTAATGCAGTTTTCCAATTTCAATTTCTCTTTCTTTAAGTTATTCTCTTCAGATAGCTGTCTTTTGTTGAAGGTCCATTAGCTCAGATTTCACTTCATTTATTTGATACTGCTTGCTGACTGAAGACATTCAGTATTCATTCACATCTGTTTCCATAAATGAATGCTTTTTAAAAAGGGGGGGGTGAACTTATCAGCCTGATAAACATCCTTGAACATTTCTAGGTTCATTTCTTCTTTATTTCTATGACTGAAAATATAGGACTTGAAAAAAAACCCAAAAGTTTCTTCACATTATTGAATTCTGACAAGAGCTGTTGGATTATGTTGTGATCATCTTTAAGATTAGGCCATACCAACCCCCCCCCCAAAATAAAAATGGACCTTACATTCCTA
Organism: Protopterus annectens; assembly: GCF_019279795.1. Classification (NCBI taxonomy): domain Eukaryota; kingdom Metazoa; phylum Chordata; order Ceratodontiformes; family Protopteridae; genus Protopterus; species Protopterus annectens. The sequence goes on along the minus strand of NC_056729.1, from coordinate 1,095,316,163 downwards.
TTTAGAATGTTATAATATTAGCTGATTACAGATGCAACAACTTCACAAATTTATCACACATTTATCATGCAGTCTGTATTGTGCAGCAGCTGGTTTATGAATGGCATTGCCAATCTCTGAGTCTGACATTTAAATCTGACCTCACCAACTCTCATGCAGGTAGAAACTACCTGTTCCATAGGATACAATTCTCTGATAACAATGTTTTCTTCTGTTTTATATTTTATCTATTTCTACCAGATGAGTCAGCCTTGTGTTATATGTATAAGAGGTATATTTTATGCCCACAGTTCCTCAAAGAATGTAATTTTTCAGTCATTTAAACATATATTATATTATGGAGTATTCTATTGATAAAACTGCAAATTCTCTGAAACGTGTCTCCCCAAGCCTCTGCTAAAAAATTATTTCTGCCCAGTCCAGCTTTTAAGGTAAACAAATGTAAACAAACTAACAAACAACAAAAACGCATATGGATTTTTTTTACATCTTTCATGTAAAAATAGTTCTTCCACTTAATGTTTCAAAGTTTCTGTAGTATATATAATTGTTGTCAGAGGAAGTATTTTACATCCAAAATATTTATTAATTAATTGATTTATTTATTGTCTTTCGTTTACTGGTGAAAGTCAGACTGGGCACAAGTCCCATTTTCAGAGGAGGCCCAGGAAGAAAAGCATCACATAAAATGCATATTTACAATGAGCAACAATAAAAATTAAACATTTTAAGCATTATTTTGTGGGTAGTATCGAGACAAATAATAGACATCTATCATGTACTTTAGAAATTATATTATTTTGCATAAGTCAAAGACATGTTAACATGTAATAGCTGAAGATACAAGAGCAATGATAATGCACATAAGTACATGTATATTGATATTAATGAGGTAGAATGTCATTACAGCAGGAACAGAAAATAGAGGAAGAGGAGGAGGAAGGGAATAGCAGCAATAATCAAGAAGAACACAAGTAGAAAAAAGTTCACACAGATAACAGTAAATAGGTAAGATGATGAGGTGGGTAAGGAGGGGGTATTAAAAGGGGAGGATTACGGATATGGGTTAGTTGGAGGAGCTGTAGTGGGGAAAAAGAGAAAGAGATAGGGTTAAGAAAAATGAAAGAGCCAGGGTGATTGATAGAGAGATTGGCAATGGAAGAGAAACAGGTGTGTTTAGTCAGGATGGGAGTATGAGCATACACATGCAGAAGTTTAGTGGTGTTTTAGGTTGTGTTTGAAACATGTCTTGTTTTAGTGTGGTTGGGATGGAGTCCCAGTGCTTAGCAATATAGGTTGAGTAAAGTGAGTCACCTGCACTGTTATAAGACTTGTTCCTAGTCAGGAGATATTTGTTCTGTGAGCCAAGATTCCTAGGAGTGAAGTAATGTTCACGGATGTTTTGTAGAGATGGGCAAATGTTGGTTTTGTGTATTACTTTGTGGGTGCTTATCAGTTGGGATTAATTAGATAGTTCTAGCCAGAGTAGGTGCTTCAGTGCTAGGCACTGGTGTGAATGAATTGGTAAGTTGGATGCAAACAAAAACTAGTTTATTTTTTAAAGTGGAGTGAAGTTTAGTCATGATGGGTGCTGTATAGAGAAGTAAAGGGGAAACATAAGTTGTTGCTAAAAATTCCTAGCTTAGTCAGTGAGAAAGGATTTGTTTCTTTAGAGGAAGCCAAAATCTAAGCTATATAAGTAATATATAAGTAATTAATGTCAAAACAAATACACACACATGCACGTTCAGACACACGGTGCACACACATACACACACACAGAGGACAGACAGACAGACTCACACACTTATACACATAACCACACATGGACAACTACACACAGACATGTACATAGAAATACACACAGAGTATACCTACTCACAATCTCATACACACACACACACACACACACACACACACACACACACACACACACACACACACACACATTTTGTCTCATTTTACAAAAAACATGTCTTTGGTATCCTGAAATAATAAACTTCAGACCATGCCTTACAACATTAGCTGTATCATCTTGGGACCAAAGGGCATCTGTTACCTGGAGGCTAACTCAGTTCTACACAGAGATCTTGTCATCAAGTAAATAGTTAAGGTATTAATACAAGAATTGTCATATCTAGCACATAATCAGAATGTTTACTACTCTTGTTTTTTTTTTAATGCATAGATTAAGTGGTATGCTGAGTATTGGGGGGGGGGGGTACTCTGCATTCATATACAAGATGAAGAAGGGCAAGGTTTATCAGGAAGAGTCCAAATTTACAGAAGTCTAGCAACAATCTCCCCTGCCTTCCACATCTTCATTCAAAGTGTAGAGGCAATACATTTATGTCTAAACAAAATGAAATCAACAATAGTAGGAATGCAACCTGCAGACATTGCAGTGACATATATTTACTATGGGAGAATCGTACGATTAATCATCAAAACTCAGCAATTCTAAACAAAAATTCTTAGTCCCTTCTGCATGAAAGTACTCACATGAGTACATCAATCTAGCTATTTTCCATTAGTGCATTGAAACCCATTCTGAACAGGGAGTCAGTCTATTGCAAAACACAAATGGACACACTCGCATACAAAGCACACAGGTACAGGCAATTTGGAGAATTTCAGTTTACATACTGCATGTGTTTCACAAGTGAGATAAAAATCAGAGCATCTGCAGAAATCTATGTGGGAACACATGCAGACTTCACAGAGAAGGCAATCTGTCATAGACTAAAACCAGAGAACCCCTTACTACGAGATACTTACCGTGGCAAAAACATGTACTAACATCTAAGTATATTTAGTGCAAATACAGTTTTCAAAAACTAAACCTCTATTCATCCTGCCTTGTTATTCTAACTCTAAAGCCACTCTAACTCAGAGAAAGTGCAATCATTTAAACAATAAAATGGTTTCACTCTTTCTCCAACATGTGTAAAACTCAGAGAGTCTCTATAAAATAGCACATATCAAGTCATCATACATGGGCAAAACACAGCCATCAAATGAAGATGACAGAACAATAGACTGACCAAAGATGTTCAACTATATAGAATACAGGAGCTATAACTCAAACAAATGAAGGAAGATTTTGAGAAGTGCATGATGAAGCAGGCAAGACACTAATTTTTCAAATTTGTTTTAAGTAAACATTTTGGCTGTTCTTTATAGTACACACCCAAGATGTCTCAATATCCTGTGAAGTTGTTATCATGGATACCTTTCTTATTATATTAATTCACATATGACAGCTATGATTTCCATTTCAGATTCCACCCTTGTAGATCCATCTCTTTCTTGTTTACCTAAACTGTTTGACAGGAACATTTTTATTCCAGAAGTCCAAAACTACCCAAAGTTCTCTTTCTTTAAATGACAATAGTACTGCTGGAAATCTACCTTTTGAAAGTCTTCTATGAAGACTAGGTCTCCCATTACTTTTTATCTTCTTTACTCTAAATCCAGTTTTTATAATACTTTCACCATAAACTCAGTCCAAAAACCATTACCACAGTTAACTTCTACACAGTCTTTCTGCTGAACTGAAATGCCAAGGTTTTAACCAAGATCTTGTTAAATATACAAGATATACAGATCTCTAAATATATCACCATTCTAAAGGCAGACTTTATTCCAGGCAACACATCTGCTGAGCTACAACTCAGACTTCTCGTGTCTCACTTGAGCATGTACAACTCAGTTTAGAACCCCTGTTTCTCTTACTAATAGACATTAACTAAGGCATTCAGTATACTGGAATGGACCTTCTTGCTTAAAATATTTGAGAGAGACAATAGGTTTTGAGATGTTTTTCTTTAGCATGATTTGCACATTCTAACAACTCGGCATTGCTACAGTTATTTGTAATTCAAATTGTATCCATTGTTCTTTCTTGCTTCAAATCTTGAAAGCATTTGGAAACTGCTCATTTTTGTCAAATGGTGCAGAAGATTTTTTCCTGGTACCACTAAATGTAGCTTGCAACACAGAAAATTGACATTACCATGTAGTTTCAACCCACAGACATGTTGTGGATTTCTACTGACCCCTTCCTTCTCTGAGGCTGAACATATTAGTCATGATGTGCTTCTCTCCATGGAGTCTTCAAGACGATGTCTTGCCTACTTCCTCATATATTCCTCAAAATCTTCATCTAGCTATGCCAACAAACCACAGAGGTATTAAAGAGCCAGAAGAGTATATCATCATTTCTCTGAGATTCTTCTAGGCTCAGTTTCCACTATTTCAAACCCTTCCCTATTAGGAAGTCAGGTGAGTGGAGGTTTCCCAGTCTTAAATGCTGTCTCTTAGTGCCTGCTTTTTCTTTGCTCTTCATGTGTTTGTCTGCACTGTGTTGTGAGCAGGTAAATACAACTGCACCCAAAAAGGAAGTCTGTACTGTCTCACTCTTTCTCCACCAAGTGCAAAACTCAGAGTGTCTATATCAAGCTGTTCTGAAAGATCTGTAAAGCGTATAAAATACTAACCAGGATAAAGTATCCTCTAAAAAAACAGATAAGTCCAAAAAATATGTATAAAGAGGATACACCACGACAATCGAAGCCAACCAAATCACCAGCAAATATATTCCAACTGCAGAAATGTTCCAAAACGAAGTTTATTGAGGCAAAAAGAAGAGAGACAGTAAGCGCTTTCATGTCACCAGGACGCTTCATCAGACTTAATTAAGTCCCTGCATCAAACATCTTATATAATAATAAAAGAACTCCTATTGGGTAGCGACTATAAAAGTTCATACAATAAAAAGCTTAATAATTGGTTCACATGAAGGGAAGGAGGGAAAATTTCAACACTTCATACTCAATAACATTTTAAAATACATAATATTATAATATAAAATTTTATATATATATATATATATATATATATATATATATATATATATATACAGAAATATCTATAAAAGTAATAATAATCTATATAAATTATCTGATAATATATATAAATCCATCAACGTTTAAAAGGTTTGTCTATTAAAAATGGTCTCAAAGAAACTTTGTCATTAAGGCCATGGCCCCTATCTGCTGCTAACTTAATTATCCACTTTACTTCTTTCTTTTCTGTGCTATTACGCATGCATCCTAGCCTCTCTGTCCTATAAATATGTTCTAATACTATAAATTGAAAAACATGTGTACTATCTCTTTGAAGAACATGATTAGCCAAAGCATTGAGTTCATTTTCCTTGTTAATAGCATATACATGTTCTCTAATACGTTCTCTCAAGGTTCTAGTGGTCATACCTACATAAAAACTTTGGCATTTTGTACATTGACCTAGGTAAACCACATTCATACTCTTGCAATCCGCATATTTATTGAACTCATATTTCTTCCCTGTGTCTGGATGCACAAATTCATTAGAGTTTTTAATATGGCTACATTGATTGCATGTACGACAAGCACGTGTGCCTTTCCTTTGGGAGTGTATACCATCTTGTCTCATATTATCATAACATAACAGTCTCTTTAAAGACTTAGTATTCTTGTAACTAAAAGATGGTTTGTCTCCTACTATTTGCTTAATATTGTCATCAAGCTGTAGACTGATAATTCCAAAGAGCAGAATGAAGAGGCACACACAAATTAGTAGTGAAGCGCTTTTCGTTTATGGTACAAACATAAACTTCATCAGACATTTTAAAACTCAGTACGAAACATTTAAATACATATATCCACCCAATCAAATTACATTCAAATTACAACTCCTAATTTAAAGAAACAGTCTCAAGTCAGTATTGAAGCAGTAGAAAAAAACAATAAAACATAATTTAAAATAGTAAAATGAACAACACCTCCTTTTACACTAAGTATATCATAATACAAGCTTAATGTAAATTTTTGAAAACCACTCCTATCTTGTTTACATAAGTCCAGAAGAAAAATGCGTATATAATATACTTAAAATGTGTGAAAGCTGTAGAATGTTCCAATGTTTTTTAATAGTATTAACTATAGAGGTGTTATTATTACTATAAGGTATAGCTATCCTTTTTTTATTACTACCAATGGCTTTACTGTATGTATTTTCCGGTAAAGACCTAGTCATATGTAAGTATGGCCTATCCTTTCCTTCTCGGTCTATCTTCTGTAGATTAATGAGTTCTCTTTTATGATAACCTCTGTCTATAAATTCAGCTTCTATGTTCTCAATAGCTTCAACGAACACCAAATCTTCACTAGTAATTCTAGAAAAACGCGCTGCTTGATTTTTGACAATATTTCTATATATGTGAGGAGGATGCATGCTATCTCTATGGAGTATAGCATTCCTTCTACAAGGTTTGCGAAAAACCTCTGTTGTAAGTGTCCCATTTGCTTTCTTAAGTAGAACATCTAAGAACTCAATTTTTATTTGTGAGGTAGTACTGGTAACGTGAAAGCGCTGACTGTTCTGAAAGATGTTAACTAAGGCATTCAATATACTGGAAAGGACCTTCTTGCTTAAAATATTTGAGACAGACAATAGGTTTTCAGATGTTTTTCTGTAGCATGATTTGCACATTCTAACACCTCAGCACTGCTAGAGTTATTTGTAATTCAAATTGTATCCACTGTTCTTATGCTGTCATCATCATATCACTTCATCAATAGTTGCTTCTGTAGCAGACTGTGAGGCACTTAATGGATAACAACCTGTTGCTAGGCCTGAAGCTTGACCTTGCATGACCCATCCCCCAACTATTATCTCAGTCTTAAAGAAAACCAGTGCAAGGAGGGCTTGCAACCTGTGTATGTAAAATAAATGTCCCATTCAGTCATGTATTAAACTGAATCCAAGACTCATTTTCCCTAATAATTCCATACTTAGTTTGACTTTAACCAACTTTTGGCCTCATGTGCACTTGTAACTCATACCTGGTAGGCACCTCCCATGGAGACTGTCACCTGGCATGTTTGTGGGCTGCGACTTCAAAGGGTTTCACTGATATAATGCAATTCTTTATGTCTGTCCTACATCATTTGGACATCAACAAGCTATCATCAAGTGAGATATTGTTGAATGAATGTGTCTTTCGGCTTTTCCTGGTTAGCGGTCGCCACAGCAGAACTCCGGTCCACTAATGATTGGCAGTTGATTTTTATGTACAGAGTTGCCAGCCCTGACACACAACCTTCAACGAAGGTACGCCCATTCATGCATGTCTCCACGCAGAAGACGCTCTAACTGAGAATCGAAGTGGACAGCGTCTTACTGTGAGGCGACAATGCTACCGCAGCACCACTACCGCAGACTATCATCAAGTGAGATATTGAGCTTCCAAATTATTATTCAAAGTGCAGGGGGCATACATTTGTAAGAACACCCAGGAACATCCCAAATGCAACAAAAATGTACATACATGTTAATACTCAGCAGCAGGTCTACATAAGTTAAAACTAACATACCATCTTGGTACTGTTGGCACAGTACACCCCAGAGCATCCTTAACTAATGTTATAGGGATGCCCTCTGCTCTTTGGGTGTGGGAAGAATCCACAGATATTTTTGGTGTAGTAGTTTCCAATCATATATGCATGTCTCCACAGTTAATTATGTTGGCACTTCTTTTCTCATTACTCCTTACTCTTATTCGACAAGCAACCCAAAAATCTTACCCTTTGGGCCTTCATATGCAGCTACTTAGCAAAATTCTGACAATTAAAACAATTTTCAGATATATCTTACTCCTGAAACCTTTCTTGAGGTTCTTCTGTTAGATAAGTGTAAGACAGTGGTTAAACAAACTGCTCCATCAGACTCAGATAGCAAGACACAATATCTGCATCATCTCTGAAATAATGTGCTTTCTACTTGGCATTTGACATTTTAGCATTCTACCTCATTTTTCTGTAAGGAAATCACATTTACTTTCATTTTGGCTTTTATAATCACACTGACACTCCTTAATGTGACAAGAGATGGTATCTGTTTATTGGATTAGGAGACATATCCCTCTCCAGTCTGAAGGTATGTCTATTGGTTCTATGATGTATTTTTAAATAACTTTCAATAAAAAAAAAAATAAAAACTAAAAATAAAAATAGTTTCATCTCAGTCTTGTATTTTACATGAAAAAGGATCTCACATTTTTAGTCTCTTCTCATAAAGGAAAGTGTCCATCTCTCTGATCTGGACCTAATACTTGACCAAACTACCTTTCACACATTCTTTAGTTTTTTACAATCTCATTTTATTTTGGCCAATTCAATTAACTTTTCTCGTAATTCTTTTTTTTTTTATTTCTCTTTCCCCTATGCATTCCATTACAGTGAGTTTCTTCCCATAATTAGCACCTCTTTCCTTTTGAAACACTTTCCATAAGGGTTATCCTCAATATAATAGTCATATCTTACTTCCTTTTAAGCTCTCTTTCTGATATCCTCTTTCCTGCTATCCTCTCCTCCTTCTGTCCTATGCACAGTTCATTAACCTCCACACCCTTCCTCCTTGCTAATACTCTACAACATGCATATGCTGTTTATATCTTTCTTTGCAGGCTGTAGCTGCTTTTGTTGAGTGTCATAGCCCTATTATATTTACATTAAATAGGTAAGGTAATTTTATTATGCTTTCTTGGTATAAATGCATCTTTGCATGCAAGCCTTGTATTATTTATCTATGTCATGCATCTTGTGTTCCAAGAGATGCTTTTATAAAATGTTTGAAACTGACTTTTATGATGCTTGTTTTGCTTCTTTTTTTGCTTAACCATTGTACTCTTTTTTTTTTAAATAAATATCACATATTTTTGTTAACAATGTTAGTTTGTCTTTACTCTAAATGAGCTTTGTCCAAATAGACCTCTCATTCAACAAAACAATTAACAAGTAAAGTATATGCTCTCTCTCCCATGCTTTTTTATTTTCCATGTTTACTGATATACTCTTATTAGTCTTCAGTTTGATTTTATTTTACCAGACAGTTTATATATAATTTATGAATTTTTGTATATTATCTGAATAATAAATGTTTCCATTCATAAAATCATCAGGAAAAAAAATAATGCACTTAGATATCAAAGATTAAATAATTAAAAGAACTGATATTTAATAATTCCTGTTTTGTTGATGGACAACTATCTAATCCTCAGAATAGATCCATGAATACTCCTTTGTAAAAACATTTATTTGCAATTTATTGTAGTACATTTTTAACTCTACAACCACAACTTCATCCAAATGAGATGTATGTGACTAAAACAAAGTACAGTTGTGTAATTAAACTTAACATAACAGTAGATGTTAGAATGATCATTTCTTCAGCAGCCTTAGCTATATGGGTAACATCCTGCCAAGGATATAACAGCTGGAAAATTTCCAAAGCTTCGGGGCACCTTATCTTCTATGCACCCAAACTATCAAGCAGCTCAAGCTGAGCTAACTAAAAGGCAAGTTTGGGTGCCAAGCCTTTCTGAGCTTTCCTGCAAGGATAACACAAATGAAGGCAAAAAGCAAACTGATCCACTCCCAAGTATTTATTTAGTGCTTTCATTTATAAAATACAAACTTCCTCAGAATAAAAGCTTAAAAACTTGAACCATAGTGTCCAACTCATTTATATATGCACTAAAAACCATGTGATAAAACTTGCCTCAGTTTGAAACCAGCATTTAAAGATATATTACATCTGCAGTTTGTATAACTTGCATTTTCATATATATTAGATACTTTCCCACTGTTAAACTACACAAGCACATACTTGCATATAGTACTGGTAAAATAACTAAACTACCTCTACTAGATATATTCTTATATATTTAAATAAATGCATATGTAGATCTAGCTATCATGTTACCTATAACAAAGCTGACTTTAAACAGAGTGTATGCCCCATGAACATAGTTATATCTAGATAGCAAACTTGGCTTTCAGTCTCAAAATAGGACTGATAGAAACCATACCATTTAGTCCTGGATAACTTGTTGCATTGGTTTGCAGTTGCCATTTGAGTTCCTTCAATTCCAAAAAATCATCTATAGGACCTCGTCTTTCACCTATATCAACATGATCTATAATACTATATTTAAAATAATGGTCTGCAAATTGGATTATATGTTCAGCTAAGTCATTCTTGGAGTGTTTTTATCTCATGTTTTTACATAGGTAAGACAAAAATAGATTTAAAACCAGAATATATCAACATCAATATGATATGATAAAAAAGACTCCAAGAATGCCTTAGCTGAACATATAATCTAATTTGCAGACCATCATTTTAAATATATTGTTTATATTTATATATGTCTGTTTAAAGCTCTGCAAGAATATAATATCTCCCCAAACTTTATAGGATTAATTAAAAAACTATTTGAAAAGTCCATAGACTATGTAAAGATTGAATTATATCTATCTAGCCCATTCAAAATATTAAGATGTACTAAATAGGTGTGCCCCCTCTCCCCATTAATCTTTGGCCTGGCTAATGAGCCTCTTGCAAATTATGTTAGAAATAATAACAGCGTAAAAGGATATATAGTGTCAGACAAATTATCCCCCAAGATACAACTGTTTGCTGATGACCTACTAATAACTTCTAATGATATTGAAAATTCAGTAGATCACCTACTACATAAGCTAGACTTCTTTGAAAACATCTCTGGTCTAAAATTCAATCACAACAAAACTCAGGTATTTCTATTGAGTAAAAATGTTACTATGAAACATAGATCAAAAAGAGACATAAACCGAGAGGAATAAGCATATTAAATATTTAGGTATCATTATTGAATCTAATATTAAAAAAATCCCTCACTCTAATTACCAACAACTTCTAAACTCAATTACTAGTCTAATAGACAGTTGAAACAGACTCGTCTTCACATTTGAAGACAGACTAACTTTAATCAAAATGATACTGTTACCTAAAATCTTATTTATTGGCCAAGCTCTAATAATTACCCCCACCTGTCAAAATTAAACAGAAAATAAATAACTTATTACTCAACTCCCTTTGGTATAGCAAAATAACAAGAATTTCTCTTCTCTGGGACACCATAAGCTGGAATGAAGGAAGCATAGGGTTTCCAAACAATGATTTTTATTTCAACTGAGGATTTCTTAGCATACCCCCAGATTTACTATCGTTCCGTGCAGGACTAGCTTAGTCCTGCATTGAAGGGGCCGTTTAGGAGCAGGATGGCAGTGAGCCATCTATATTAATGAAGGTGAGCTGTCTGAGCTCCTAATCTTACACGGAGTGTGTAAGGGTGCAAGGGGCATGTCTGAGAGCAGAGCTCTCAGAATATACATGCCCCTGCAATGAAGAACAGCAGACAAGTCCTAAAAGAATGAGCAAGACCGCACATAGGTGTACGCATACCCCCAACAACATCCCTCCATGTATACAAGAGCAATAGGTAACACAAAGAATATAAAGATACTTTATTTTTTTATGAAACAGATTAAATTTAACCGTAGGTGTGTGGGTTTTCCCATCGCTTAGCTATGGTTAATGCAGCTTAAATGGCAGAAGAGGATAAAAAGCAAGATATATGCAAATGATACAGTATAGCAATAGTGTAGGGGGCAGAGCATTCACCTTAAGAGCAGTCATTCCCGGTTTGAGTCCCACAACAGCACATTCCATGTCAAATCACTTTATGACCAATATTTTTAGTTGCATAACCTACTAAATAACATATATTTGTGAAATGGAGTACTGCATTAAATACAGATGTGAGATGTCAGTGTCATAATTTTGCAAATTCCACAGATAATTTCATGTGTCCCATACAATATATGTACACAGGAATCAGGGATACAAATGGAAGATAAAATGTGTAATGAATGATAACTCCATACAGCTTCCAAATCCCCCACTTTCGCAAGAAGCATTAGACATTACTCTCTAAATTAGTGCAGTGGTAAGCAGGAGTAAGCACTAGTAAGCAAGTGTAAGCACTATTAAGCAGTAGTAAGTGGGAATAAGCATATTTAAGCACTAGTAAGTGGGTTTAAGCCCGTTTGCATGGGGGTAAGCAATGCACACACAGGTTAAGCAATACTGAAGCTAACTCTCTGTAAGCATATTTAACCAGAGGTTAGCATTGCTTACCTTCACACAAACCCATGCAAACCCATTTACAAGTGCTTAAATGAGCTTAATCACTCTGTACACAACAGCCGCTGTTCTGGCCAGAAACAAAATAAACAGCCTGTGCAGGCCTTGAACCCAGGACAATGTTCACTATAGTCACAGTAGTTAACCACTAACCCATCACAGCAGTACATAAGATTGAGGTATCACCAAACAAATCCGCACTATGACAAAATCAAACTGAACATGTGAAAGGAATCTATATACAGTCTTATGTTGTATAACCTACTACATAACAAAAATATGTGAACTGGAGTACTGCAGTAAGCCCAGATGTGAAATGTAATTTTAATAAAACGTTGAAGTAGTCCCCTAATAAACACAAGGACCCCATACAGTGTACATACACATGAATCATGGATACCAGACACATATATAACATGTAATGAATAATAAATTAATGCCAAAAGCAGATATAATGCAAATTAAATATTAAGCAATGCTAAGCATTGCACAGCCCAGCTTAGTAGGTGTAAGCAATGTGTAGGCCAGCTAACTTAATTTGCCCATTGGTATACCCCTTTAAGCAATGCCAACCTTAGGTAAGCAGGTTTGCCCATAGCTTAGCCTTTTCAAAACTGTCCAGTCATGGCAAAGTAAGGGAAATCAACCCTATTTAAACCAAACAGGTGGAAATACATCTCATAACTGGTTGTAGCTTCCCCTTGCAGGTACCATGTCTGGAATGGGAGAGGATGTGCACTTTTGGGTGCAGCGTTGGGGCATCCAGGAGTCCAGAGTCATGGCAGGACTCCTTGTCAAAGGCCATGAGCAGAGACTGCTGCAGGGCCAGTACCAGGGTTCCCAATATAAAGCGGAAGCCTTGGACTGTCTCGCCCATGACCTCACCAGTGCCACTGGCATACCCAAAACTGCTGAGCAGGTCAGGCATCACTATGTCGACCTGAAGCGGCGAAAGGGGGATCTCTTGGATCAGTGGATCCAAGAGGCTAGGGCAACAGGGGTGGTCCCAGCTGTGTGTAAGTATCACTCCACTACATGTTTAATAATCACCAGCTCATGTATGTTATGGATAGGTATGGCTAAATA
>NC_056729.1:1095210502-1095298002 GCF_019279795.1 Protopterus annectens | reverse complement strand
ACCCTCCTTCTGTCCATCTCTATCTTCCTTAGTCTCCATCTACATCCCATCCTGGACCCTCTGTACTTCTAACCAACAATTACTTGATATCTACCACCCAAAAAGGCCAGTAGGCAAACTACTCTACAAACACTCCTTTGCCCATGCTTGGAACAAACTTTCCCTTGACTTACATTCAATCTCCCACACCTCACACTTTAAAAATGAACTAAAAGCTTATTTTCTCAATTCCAGAACCTGCCCTTGCCATGACCCTACTTAGTCTTCATTCCCTTTATGTACCCTCAAAAGGGCCATATTTAGTACCTCATTACACGTCTCTCTCCAATGTGTCTACTATGCATTTACACAATTTTATACAAACAAAAAATGTTAATTGTTGACCTATTGAACTATATCAATGTAAAATTGTTACTTAGCTTCTTTTTAATGCAACTTTAACTTTATGCATGTATCCCAACATATGTGAATCGTTTTGCTATAACTGCTATTATATCAATATTGTTTAAAATTGTACTTGTTTTAAAATGTATTACTGGAGCTTTTCTCCTCGGGTCTCCACTGAAAATGGGCCACAAGCCCAGTTGGACAAACCCGGTTAACAAATGTCAATAAATAAATAAATAGAATATAGTCCAGCACCCTCTAGCTACACTCTGTACACAATCCCTAGAGGGTAAAGACCTCAGCTGACACATTGGGATGTATCTGCTACATAACAAGGCATAACTGACACCATCACAATCACACTGACAAACAGAACAGTCTGTATGGCAGGAAGCAGTAGGCCTGCATATACCCAAGGTGAATTTTATGGTAATGCACATCCAGATACATTAAGGCAGCTTACCCCTGATACCCCCACATGTTGTAACAGCCTAAGTTAGTTATGGTACATCCTCCCTCCATAGACTGACATACAGGGGCATATACCACTGTTACATACACTGGCCTCTGGAGTGCATAAGGGCACACATGTATTGTGTAGATGAAGCCCACACATATATATGGATCCAACCCCACAATATGTTTGGGGGGCCAAAACAGCAGTGGAATGATGGCAGGAATGGCAGCATGACATACTCACAGCCCACTACATAACAACCCCCGACAGCATGTCATATGGACAAAGCCTGGTATGTAAATGGAGGACAGAGGCTGGAACGCAGGCCCATATGTGAAATATTGCTGTCACACACTAAGCAAGTCACTGGTGTTACAGGATAGTCTGCAACATACCCTTAGTCAGGCATATGAAGTTAGAAACACAAACGGATGTAGCCATGTACTGATAGCACTCACACACTGCCAGTGATATATCTGACACAAAACCTGTGTGGTGGACAGACAAAACATAACAGGCACACCTCTGCCCATCAAATGGATAGGCCAACAGTTGAGAGCTATGCAGACAGACTGCATTCCATGTTAAACTAGTATGTACACACAAACCCTGTAACATCGGTGCTATACAATGCATGCAACACTACTCACACTCTGTCTGTATTTCAGGAACCTCATACAAATATGTAGTTAGCCTGAGTGTTCTCTTGTAAGAGGTATTGCTACCTGCTGTCTGTAACACTGCTGCCCACACAGAGGAAGGATGTCCACCATACAGGAAAGTTAAAGGGACCACACTCACATGATGTAGGGAATTATAATAGTGGGTTGCCATCTCAGTGGTAATTGGAAGTACTACACAGCATGCTGCATGCAGGTAGCAAGTGGAGGACACTGATTAGTGCAGAGGCCATCACCTGATCATGTGCATCACCTACAAAATCCATGCTGCAATCTGTTCAAAGCAGCTCAATCCATTTACTGGAGAGAGAGAGTGAGAGAGAGAGAGAGAGAGATGGGCAAAACAAAAAACAACACAAAAAAAAAAATCATCCATCCAGCAAACTATCCAGAGCAGACATCATTCCACAACAGGTATGTGAAGTATATATGCATGTAATTGACTGTAGTGCTTGGTCCATAATAATGGGATAGATGATGTGGAATGATTTATATCTGCCATCAGGTGTTGTTGTTGTAATGATATTCAGCTGAACAACTGCTAAGGACAATAGAGTCTGTCCCTGTGGGTAGTGGGCCATACCCGTCAACTGTCCAGAGCAGCACTGACTGATAAGATGTAAGCCATCATAGTGTCTGTTATGTAATGGGAAGCATGTATATTACTGTGACCAATAGCTGGTGGTAGAAGTAATGCCATAATGATGGACATGCGGGCTCCACAGCCCACTGCTTGCAGGATACACAGGTTAACCTGTATTGTAGCATAGGTGTGTAATAGGGTTACCTGCAATCTGGCCCTATATATACTCCCTAATGTTAGGCTGTGTCCATATGTGGCACTTGTCTGTGCTGCAGCAAGGCAGAACAGTGCAGCTGTGCAGGATTGTGTTGTGAGATTGTGGACCTGATGTCTGAATGTACCCCATATATAGGTATGTATATGTGTATATATATATATATATATATATATATATGTGTATATATATATATATATATATATATATATATATATATATATATATACACACATAGATAGTATATTTTATATATATATATATATATATATATATATACACACATAGATAGTATATTTTATATATATATATATATATATATATATATATATATATATATATATATATATATATCCACATGTATGTCCACAAATATACAGATACCCATATGTAGACATATATATGAACACATATATACATCACATATATCTACACATATATAGATATATACCTATATTCACGTCTACATATATACAAACACACACATGTATGTAAATACATGTCCCCTTATATTACCACCACAGTGCTGCATGCTATGTGCAAGGGGACAGCACACATAGGAATATATATACAGCTGTAATTATGTGCAACATGGACAGGTATGTCACATGTGAACCCCTTGTTGGGACCACATTGCCCTTGTCTGTGAAGTAGGGCATGGGAATATGGGGAAGTATGGCAGGTATAGTTGTGGAGGTGGTCGGGGTTGGTAGATATAGAGGACAGCCTACAGGGCTGGTATGTGACACATGGGATGGGTAAACACCCTGGATGTTGTGTGTGGTCTGTTATGTGGAAGTCCCATAGGCCCCAATATAGGCACAATGAGAACAAGCCTCCCACCCACTGCTACTCACAACAGCAGTCCATGTCCAGAAGGTGCCTGGCCTGGAGGCTGAGCAGGAGGAGCATGTGGACCCTGTGAATGTGTACTGGGTGCCTCAAGGTGATGTAGCACATCCCATATGTGTATGTGGAGCCTGCTATGGAACAGACCCTGGACCTGACCTTGGAGGACAAGATCATGCCTGTGTGTGGCCCGGGGGGACAACATCCCCTGAGTTGGTTCCACCTGAAGGTAGTGCTGGACCAGTACATGAGGAGGCCCCAGGGTGGGTCCCACATGTGATGTGGCCTGGTAACATGGGCAGATGAGTTTGGAGAGGTGGTTCTGCTGGCAAATATTCCCTAAACATGCTATTGTGTCACTGTTATAGAACATATGTGAGTAGTAATAGTCTACACAATCCCGGAACATGTCCAACAGCATGCATAGATATCCCCAATAACACAGAATGTCAGATGTGCAGCAATCACATAGCAAGCATACTACAGGCATTTATGGAACCATAGTGGCCCTGACAATGGCATGCAGCTAAATAATCTGTAACAGGCCAGCAATGATAGTGTCCACACATGGAACATGGCTACAAACATAGCACAAAGTGTGGTACAATACAATATCTGTCCCACTGGTAGGTAAGCTGTAGCCATACCTATTGAGTTGTGTGTACAGTTTGTTGTCACTGATATGGTGGGGGGTGCCAGAGATGTGTATTAAGAACTGTGTTAACCTTGCAGTATGAGTTGCTCAGACCTGTTTCCATCTTTATGTCTTTCAGGCAAGATGTCACATGGACGGCTCCTGGCTTAAATGAAATAGTGCTAAACCACCTAATCCAGCACTACCCTGTCCTGTTTGGCCAGACCATCCATGAGCAGCAGGAGCGGTCTGCCCTGTGGAACGACCTAGTCCACAGGGTCAATGATGTCGGACTGCACAACCACAGTTATGAGCAGATCCAGCATCATTGTTCTGACCTGCTTCGCAATGCCTGTTGGCGTGCTGCTTCAGTCCGGGGGGATCACCTCACAACAGGGGGGGGCCATGCCATCCACCCCCCCCCGACAAGTGTTGAGGAGATCCTCGCCAGCCTCATGGCACCTGCCCATCCGCATAGTCAACAACTGCCAGACATCATTGTGGAGGTGGGTGCTACCCACACTGGCTGAGGAGCATGCAGGTAAGGCCACACGGCACATCAGTAGACCACTGTTGCATATGCATCCAAATCTGTACAGGTAGATCATGCATATATGACATGTCATAGATATAGTTTGTTGCTGAATAGTAGTGATAAACTGATGTGCATACCTGGTAGTATTGTGGACATGTACTGCTGATGTATTGTAATGCTGCACCCACCCTGTAGTAATGCCAAAGGTGTGGCCACTGACTTCACATCTCTCACCCTCTTATGTAGGTCTCTTCAGTATACCACCATGGCAGCAGCCTGTAGCTGGTGAGTAAGTTTTATGTTGATGCTTGCTAATACAAAGGGCATATAATGGCTATGGTATATTCCATGCACACATCTAACACACCTACCCAGAATGCATGCTGTACATGTGCACGTATTGTTGCTGTTACATTCACTGCATCACAGTGGTGACCATGATGGGGTATTGGAAGGGTATGTCATACACCTGCAAAATAACTAACATCCTGTCATTGCAGAATGTGTCCACAGGGAGTAATATAATGGTGGGAGACATGTCCTACAATAGGGACATGTGTGAAACATCACCCGTATACAGTGCAACAACAGTGTATATAGCAGTAGTACAATGGCAACTGTTACAGAGTTACACTATGGCATAACGTATTGCTGTGGTCCACATTATCAGCTGGGACTAGGCTGTAACATGTGGTGTTCAGTGTATGGGACACTGCAAACTGACACACATGTGTAGGCCTTACTTGTCAAGCATCTGCAAAAAGGCTGAAAGTGGGGAGGGGGTGTCAGCATGAGACACCAGTGCACTGCAGCAGGGATCCTAAGGATGCTAAGAATGGCTGTATCTGCACACAGTCAGGTTCAAGAACTGTGGTAGATGTAACCCTACCCCCACAGCAATAGTGACAGCAGTGTGTGAACACCGAGGGATGTGCACATGAGTAGACCTTGCAATCATGCAAATCTGGGAGACATGTGTAGGGCAGACTGAACATACACTGGCAAATGCAGATGGCCCATTCTAGTATACCCCTGCCAGGAGTAGTGACTGCTGTAGTACACATAACAATAGGTGGCACAAGCTGTCATGATAAGGGTGTGCGTACATATGCACTCATGGAGTGTATGCATCGCAGTTAGCATCTGCACACCTAACACATTCCGTAGACACTGCATGTGAATGTACAGGACATATGTCACATATCGGGCTCATGTACTGTTAATATATGCGGTGATGTCGTCCCATGGCAGATCAAGGAAGGGTGCGTCATATCAATAAAGGTGTGTACACTCCCCATAACCACAGAATGCTGTGACAGTTGTCAGTGTAATAGTATTGGATTGGTCATACATGGTCCGCTGATGTTGAGATCTGTAAACCAGACATCAGGCATTCCCAAATGACATCTGTACACATATCATCCCAGGTATGTGTTGCTGAAAAACATAGGGGCTATGAGCATTAGAGCTGACATAACTGACCCAGTACTACACATTCAGCAATGGGTTGTACACCTGTGAGGTTTGGTGCACAGTACATGGCATGGCGCAGAACAGGTGCACAGCAATACTGTGTACATGGGTGCAGTGGTATCCAGGGGAAGGGGCATCACCTACTAACACAGTACATGCATCACACACACATGTATACTGTTGCTAGCATGGATTGACTATAGCTGAACTGCATGCTGTTGTGTACCATATGTTATGTATGTTGCCAGATGGGTAATAGGAGGACTGTGTGTACTATCATTGTGCAACCTCAACTGTGTGTGTGTGTGTGTGTGTGTGTGTGTGTGTGTGTGTGTGTGTGTGTGTGTGTGTGTGTGTGTGCGTGTGTGCGTGTGTGCGTGTGTGTGTGTGTGTGTGCGCGCGTGTGTGTGTGTGTGTGTGTGTGTGTGTGTGTGTGTGTGTGTGTGTGTGTGTGTGTGTGTCTCGGTGGGTGGTTATTTTGCCTGTAGGGTCACTCTGGTGAAGTGGAGGGAGGTTGATGCATGTAGGATGCATGTGTGCATGTGTGTGTATTTGTGAGGGTGTTCATGTATGCACATGTGTGATTGTGGGGTTGTTGATACAGCAGTACTTCCCTTTGGGATCGTGCAGTACATGGACATGGACTGACACATGACACACCAGGAATACTTGTCATGTATGTAATCACAGGACATCTGACAGTATAATAAGGTCTGTAGCATGGAACATGAATTGGGAGGGAAGGTAGACACCAGGTGTACCCTTAATATTGCATTCAGCAGAGAGGTGACTGACAACTGACATATGCAGCACTACAGATGCACTGGGGAATTACTAGACAACACCAGGGAGTGTATCAATACATTACAGTTGTCACATGATAGGTTGACTGAGCAGCATCTCTGGAATGTACTGAGCAATACTTACATGTGACACTCCAATGCATGATATTATGGAGTGAACATAGTAGCCCCTCACATATAGGGGCCATGCTCACGATGTCCAGACATACACAGGGTGAACACTGAATGACAGCAGTGAGGCCATATAAAACCACTCAACTCAGGTCAGGGAGGTAATGGAGTAGCAGGTCTTGTGTTTTGATCACTTGTCTAGGCATTTAGAGGAATGATATGTTAATGAGTGGTATTAAAGAGTGTATGTTACCAAGTGTGATGCAAGATGGAGAATGCATGGGAATTAACGTGGGACTGTCTGTAAAGTTACGGACAGGTAGGTATTAAGGTGGTGTGTGTGTGTGTGTGTGTGTGTGTGTGTGTGTGTGTGTGTGTGTGTGTGTGTATACTGTTATGCAATGCTGCACAGGTCTTAAAGTGCATTTATTGTTTTCCCCCACAGGTGGCGAGGTGGGTCAGGTTCCCTCCTGCATGTAATCTGATGTTGGTGTCCATACAGACACCGAAGATGATGATAGTACTGTTGAGGCACAGGTGGGTTTGTCAGGGGCCGAAACAGTGCCATCATTTTACATCCCCTTTTACCAACCCAATCCTGCACACAGTTTCAGTGCCTATACATACTCCATCACCAGTGGCCATAGCAGAGGGGCAGCTGGCATTTGGTGGCAGTGCACAGGAGAGTGTGGTAACCATGCCTACTGTGTCTGGTCACAGCAGGCATAGCCAGATGTCTGGCAGGACACCACATAGGAAGATGCCCCAGGGTGCTCATGGTAGGGCCTCTGGTCATCATGCCCCTGGCAGATGCACCACAACTGCTACCACAAGGCACATGTTTCAGACTGTCATGGCGGTGCAGGCATGTATGGAACATTACACCAGACAGGGCCTGAGGCTGCAGAGGGTTGCTCTCACATCTGCATGCGACAACTTCCGTGAACTGTCTGGTGACATCCATGCTTATACCAAGCTCATGGATAGATGGTCTGGTGAGATGATTGCCCTCATCGACCGTGGTTTGTCCGTGCTTGAACATGTGGTGGGAGTGTGGTGATGGCTGCGTGTTTGCAGGCCAGCAACACCAACAGCTGACAGTTAACATGGACGTGCTAGGACACCAAGGGGCTCCCATAGTGGCATTACCAGCCTCGGCACTGCAGGGGGGTGTTGTCCACACCACACCAGGCCATGAGCATGTGGTCCTGGCCAGTCCCAGGAGGGACCTGGTTCCAGCAGACATCTGTCATCATCAGGGGAGAGTAGCACATTGAGGCCTGTACCTGGATGTGCCCATGGAACCCCTGGCAGGCACAGTCTATGTGTCCGTAGCTGAAGGAAGTGAATGGCACACCCTGCCAGGTATGGTCTGCAGCTGTCCATAAGCACCTGTGTAAGGCAGCCACATGGCAAAACTGTGTGCATGCATATCCACACACTATACAAACAGACCTAGGGCAACCCCATACCTACACACACCACATCACCATGCCCAGTTCACCTCATTACAACCCTCACCCACACACATGGTGTCAAATATATGGCCCACCCTCGGCCTCTGGCAAACCAACAACACACCCTGTGCATATGATAATACCTGTGCCACATCCTTGTCATCCATAACATCGATGCAGGGACAGGCTAATATGGTCCTGATGCACACGGTGACTGTACTACAGTGTAACAAAGTACTGCAGTGTAACATGTTGTCAGGAGTAAAGTTTAATGCATATATGTCAGGTAGTGTAGCCGTCCAGCAATGATGCATTATAGCTATTAGTAACACTGGTTGATTGTGGTATCCATAATGTTATCCATCTGTGTTGTAGGTGTACGTGTGTCAGCAGGAAGATGGTCTGCAGTCATATTCCACAAGGGGTATGGCACTGTGGTGACACCATAGCTGTGACATATCTGGGGTACAGTTGAACACATGTACAGGTTTGTATAACAGTTATTGCCTGTGCCACATAGACAGGTGACCCGATGGGATGTGTATAATCTCCAACCTGATGTAGACCCATCCACATACATGCACAGTCTTACTTGGCAACACTGGGACTAGACCCCTACCTGGGTATGCAGTGCTACTGAAGTGTGTGGCTTTCATTGAACATACAACATAGCGTTTAGGGTGAGGTGTGTTCCAGGTTACATGTTACATGCAGAACACCCCAGACATGTACAGTATGTTAGTGGGGGGTGTAATGGATATATATGGACAATACACAGTGTGACATACCTTCATATACACATTAACAGACGCATAATAGGCAGACACACGTCCGAAAGACGTGGGCCTATCACTGCTAACTAACTTGACTGTGTGTCTAATGTGTTACAGGTAGGCTGGACACAGCACATACATTACTGGGCTGGATTGTGGTATCAGTTACCTGCATGGTTGATGGTGACAGTGGTAACCATAAAGTGGTACATAGGACATATACCGGATGTACCTTGATGTAATGACAGTGTACACAGCACCCACATCCCCCAGTGGATATTGTACTCCCTGAAACCCATGATGACACTCTGACATACCCACCATCACACATTGCCCATGACTGCGATACAACCCTTTGTATATCCCAACAGTGGTACTACAGGGATATGCATCTAATGCACATGCTACAGGCATAGTAGGGTGTTGCATTGTCATGCCTCAACTATGGGCAGCAACAATGCTATCTGTACTACTGTGTGGCAATGGGTATTGTAATAGGAGTATGTGGCCTCGCAATGTTGTACCCTACAGATATACAGACATGCACACATACACACACTTGCCAGAATTCAATGGGTATCCCATGCCTATCGACCCATCTGTACAACACTGTTGTGCTGGTACTGCAAGGCTCGTGTTGCAATTAGGGTGAGGAGAATAACAGGTACATATAATTTCCCATACAGCAGCAGCCACAACTGACTATGGCAGTGGGTGTTGCGGTGGTTGTGAAGGCCCTCATGGAATTATAAGTACAGGTGTGCTAATACACAGACGCTGCTATACTCAGTAATGCACACATACACGTGTGTCAGTACTGGGGTGCATCGCTACAGGTGGTCATAGCTGTGTACTTAGCTATTGTCCATGGAGAGATAGGTTGTGTAGGGGATGTGTGTACAGAGGTATCCTGTCACCTGCCATGTAGCAGCAGGCAATCTATTGACAAACACCACTGTGGTGACCCTCAGGGTGTGAGTGACATGCATCAGCCAATCCTCTGGATGCCTCCTGCACATGGCCACTGAGGTGATCAAGTTGACATGTATGCAACATGTATTACAACACATGGTTAGTGTCTATGTTGGAGACGTGTACCCAAGCATGTTCTGTTGACTGTGGTAGTGTAGTGGGGGTACCCATGGCATGTGGTGCATACAGGGTGTTGTCTCCTATATGTGCCAGTTCTTACATGGCTGGGCAGACATGTCAGTGTCAATCAAGTATAGGTTGACTGAACGTATCCCAGCTGGATACCTGCCATCTGCACATCTGTACAGGGACTGACTGTCATCAGCTTGGCAAGTAGCTATGCAGTAGGATGAGTGTGTTGACAGATCGACATTTGACAACAATATGTATGTCATAACTACATGTTGGAAGCCTTCACTAACATGTCCTGTACAGATGGTAGTCTACAGTTACATTCCACATGTCAGATCATTATCCAGTAGGGGATATATACTGTGACACAGCTCACACACCGGGGATAGAGCAGAGAGGCCTCAGAGTCCACCTATACCTGCAGGTGTGCCTGTTGTCAGTACTACATTTAGCACTCTACTTCTGCCTGGGGAAGCACTGTCAACAGTAGTACCACCATGATACACTACATGCCAGTGTGACAGCACGTACCCTGGGCTACTACCCCTGTATATAATACATTCACATGGATAACAGTGCTGTACAGGCCTCATATACTTGTGTGTAACAGACATAACACTCACACCCCTTACTACTGTAATGACAGCACATAGGCGCATGTATTGTACATGCATTACATACACTTATTACAGATGTCGTTACCCTGCTATGTTATCAGACTGGGTGGTGTGAACTGGTTACAAGATCTAAGCCATGCTTAGCAGGTATCAACATTGCTCCAATATAACAGCTAAGATTTGTGCACTGGTAAGCGAAGCCTGCACTGTGTAAGCGCCCATACATTTACCCATAACTTAGCACCGCTTAGCTTCATGCAAACTCATGCAAATGTACTTAAAGCTGCACAAAACTGCCTTAATCACTCTGTATCCAACAGGCCTTGTTCTGCCCAGCAACAAAATGAACAGCCCTTGCAGGTCTTGCACCCAGGACCCTCTAAACTATAGTCACAACACTTAACCACTACACCATGACCACTGTGAAGACAGCTGTTGTTTTTTCCAATATATCTGTCAATAGACATATTGATTAGTATTGAACAATTGCCTTTACATCCACAGTTGTGAAGTACTTGCTATTAATATGATTGTTGCATCACATATGTTGTTTAATCATAATGTACACATATTAGATACATACGGTGAGATACATCTGGGAAGGTATACACAACCGTGATGTTTACACATGACAGGGATATGGCTCTATATATATATATATATATATATATATATATATATATATATATATATATATATATATATATATATGTTGATATATGTCTACATGTACATACATAGATACATGTATATATAGATACATGCATATATAGTTATATATGTATGCACATCCTATGTGTACACATATGCCTATTTATGTAGAGATATATATGTAGATATCTATAACTATATGTGCATACATATCTATTCTGATATACCTATTATGTCAATATCGATTTAGATATCCATAAGTATATGTTCCTATGTATCTATATCTGTATATGTGTAGACATATATTGCTGTGTATATGTATATACTTGAGTGTTTATATGTATATATATATATATATATATATATATATATATATATATATACATCTATGTATGTTGATATGTATATGTGAATATCCATCTATGTATGTCGATATGTATATGTGAATATATCTATACAGATATATGGATAATTATATGTATATATGTATATCTATATATATATATATATATATATATATATATATATATATATATATATATATATGTTACATGGAGTGGAGTCCTATCTCAGCCCCAATAGTCCCAACCTCTTAGTTCAAGGGGATGTCAGGTATGTATTGCAGGTATATATGTAGACCATTGCTACTGTAATAGGGGTTGTCTTAACAGACATGTTATGTGTGGGAGGTCACATCTGCTTTTAACATGTGCACCAATGGCTACTGACAGACATCCTAAGGACATCATAGTACAGTACCACTGCTAGCACAGTAATGATCCTGTGGACTGCAGCAGAGATATGGCCAATAAATGTGGACAGTCTGACGCACTCTGGTCAGTCCAGAGGTATACACAGAACCCCTTAGTGCAAGACATGTGGACCAAGACTGACAATGTGGATGTTAACAGCCATGTAGATGGGTATATCACGTAAATACTGGAATACATATGGCCACATAGGTTATGCATTCACACACTCCTGTCTGTCCTGACACATAATAGCCACTGGTGCAGGGGTTACATGGCCACATACTACCCACTAGTTAGTGACATACATCTGTACAGCATCCCACTGCTTTGACAGCAATACACAACAGTTATGGTGGCCCAGCAGCAGTACATCTGGCAAATATCTGGACATAACATCACACTGGGTAAGTACACTAAGCTTCTAAGCATATAACTGAGCACTGTGCAAATTACAGGCAGACTGCCACAACACTGCTGTACATTTCTTATGGGGGAATACACATGTACCTGCAAATATAGCAGGGTCTACAGGCATGTCACAGGACAGAGTAACAGACACCTGTGTGAAAGTGCATACCCACAACCAATGTGAATACAGCCGCAGTCACATATGGTAAGCTAGCTTAATATTATAGTATATGGACTGTCTGATCAACACCATCCTCATATGTCCCACTCACAAACTAACCCTACATATACTGGGCAACTACACAGTGTGGTCCAATGCCTGTCTGTGGTATGGGACATGTGTGTGTTTGGCCTTAAAACATGTAAGCCAATAGGGTACCATATACTGGAGCAGCATGTAACATCAGATAGAACATGACCAAGAACAATGACGTCTACCACAGTCTGTACACAGGCCAAGGTACATATACGCAATACACACACTGTTGACAATCATCATAAGTACATAGACCTCAGTACTGTACACACAACCACAGAATGCCCAGGTTATGTCCTCAAATATAACCCCTACTATACATAACATGTGTAGCAGCCTGATATCTCACTGGCTTGTTATCAGATATGATGTCAATAAATAATTGTGTACAGAACATATGCACCTCTTACTGCATGACATATGTACAAAGGTTGACAGAGTTGTGGCTGGAGGGACAAACGCAGGGCCAATATTGACATGTTGCCGTGATAACCTCATACATTTACTGTTGTAACAGGGCATGTTGTGACATATGTCCTATGAGGAATATGAAGTCAGTAACTCTAATGGCTGTCACCATGTACTGACTGCAATCCTCACACTATGCTTCTGTAGTTCTCAGATAGGTATTTTGTGAGTAACACAAGAAACAAAAGGCACCACACACTGCCCAGTCTGCAGATGACCGTAGAGATGGGGGTTTCCTTAAAAACAACACTGTCATGATAGGTATTAAAACATGTAGACTAGCCATATCCACACACCCTGTTAAACTGACATTACTCCAAATGCAGAATAGCAACACTTATGCTCTGTAGTCATGTCAGGCACATCCCCCTCCTGTGTGTTGGCCTGTTTACACAGTTTAAATCTTAAAATGCACGTGCTCGATGCACTCCTCAGTATGGAGAACGTCGACATCTGTGCAGTAACAGAAACCTGGTTAAAGGCTCCAGAGAGCACCCCAGCACTACTGGGCTACAACTCATACCACACGTTTTGGCCACAGAACACGGACCGAAACACAAAAGGAGGAAGTGTATCCATATTCATCAAGGATACCTACACCTCCAGGTTAGTGGCACAGCATGATACCTCTGAGATCATCCATGTGCAACTAACATCGGGCAAATCTGAAATGCAAATTGTGGCCTGCTACTGATCACCCTCCATGACCCAGGACCACCACTCCACCTTTCTGGAGACACTGGAAAACATGAAGGTCCTACCAAACACCCTGATATTGAGCAATTTCAATTACCCTACCATTCACTGGGAAAACTAATCAAGTACAAATTCCCAGGCCCAGCGCTTCCTGGAATTTATCAACTCAAATGCCCTGGATCAGCTGGTAAACTCCCCTACCAGAGGTGAAAATATATTGGACATGGTCATCACCAACATGGGCGACAGGTGTTCCACACCTGAGGTCAACCCATCACTGGTTAGATCAGACCATAAATTAATCATTCTGGATGTCCACACCCCACCACCACCCCCAACTAAGGAAACCACAGTAAAAAACTTTTCTAAAGCAAACTTCACCTTACTTAAGACAGAGGTGGTAAGTTTCACAGCCCCCACGCTAAAGGATGATGCTGCCCAAGATGCAGAAACCTTTACAAATGCACTCTATGAGCACCTACAAGGATGCATGGATCGTGCCATCCCTAGTAAAACCAAGACTCACTCCTCTAAGAGAAGGAAACCAGTTTGGTGGACCCCTGCAATAAACAGGCCATACAATAGAAGGAGGAAACTAGTTCAGAGAAAAAGCAAATCCCAAGAAGGAAAGGCATCCCTGATCAGTATCAGTAAGAAACTGAGGTCCCTCATGAAATCATCCAAGGCTAACTTCAAAAGAAAAATAGCCAAGGATTCAAAAGATAATCACAAAGCCTTCTTTAGCTATGTTAAGAATCTAAGTGGCAACTCCAAGATATGCACTGAACAAGTGCAAAATAGCACAAAATATACTGAACCTACTGATATTGCCAACATCCTGGCAGGTAGATTTAGTGCAAACTTCACCCCCCTCTCTCCTCCAAAAGGGCTCACAATAATACCGGAAAAGTGTAGTGTCCCAAAAATCACAGATGCACAGGTAAAAAATAGCCCTTTTAAAAGCCAAAAACACAGCATCAGTGGGACCAGATGGTGTCCTAGGCTGTGTCTTGCATGAACTACAGAATAAACTAAACCCCCACCTAAACACGCTGTTCAACCTCAGCCTCTCCACAGGCTACGTGCCCATAGAATGGTGCACAGCAATGGTTATTTCTCTCCACAAAGGAGGGGCCACAGCTCACCCTGGTAACTATAGCCCCATAAGCCTGACTAGCCTGATCTGCAAGGCTATGGTGCGAATCATCATGGAACTCATTAACAAAGACATTGGGAACCTCCAAACACTTGACCCGACCCAGTTCGGATTTGTTAAGGGCAGATCATGCCTACTAAACCTGATTGACTTCTTCGAGACAGTCACCAAGGCCATAGATGAGGCAAAGGTGGTTCACACAGCCTACCTTGACCTCACCAAGGCTTTTGACACCATTCCCCACTCAGGTATTACAGAAAAACTCACCAGCCTGAACATAAACCCCTACGTCACGAGGTGGGTTGCCAACTGGCTTACAGACAGAACTCACACGGTAAGAATAGAGGGCTCCAGGTCTGACTCTAAACCAGTCACAAGTGGTGTCCCATAAGGCTTGGTCCTGGGACCCCTACTGTTCGGCATATACTTCTCAGAAGTACAGGCAAACACAGGAGGACTATGGCTAACCAAGTTCGCCGATGACTGCAAACTGGGAGCCATAAATGACTCTCCAGCTGACATGGACATCCTCTAAAAGGGCCTTATTGAGACGGACATCTGGTGTCAAAGTCATGGCCTCAAGCTATATGCCAAAAAATGCATAGTCATCCCATTTGGGAAAAAGAAAACACCCACGAATTACCACATAGGTGGCAGCCCCCTTAATACAGAAGAGGTAATAAGAGATCTGGGGACCCAGGTAGATAGTAATCTCTCCTTTGACAATCATATTGCCAAAGTAGTTAGGAAATCCTTCTATGTGGCCCATCTAATTACTAAAGGGTTCACATCTAGAAATAAAGAGGTTATAGTGCCCCTCTACTCATCACTCATTAGACCCATCATAGAGTACAATGCCCCATTTGGGATGTACCTCACAAGACACTTCCAACAGCTGGAAAGATCACAAAAGTACCTCACCAAGAGGATTACTGGTCTCAAACATATGTCCTATGCAGCCCGACTGAAAAAACTCTGGCTGTACTCAGTGGCATATCGCTTACTCAGAGGTGATCTCTGCCTGACTTACAAAGCCATGTCCAACTCAGAATTGATGAACATGCTCCACCTAAGGAAATCCAAGTCACTGCGAGCCACGCGCTCTAGTGAGCTAAACCTCGCCACAACAATAAATAGAACATGCTGGAGGGATGGATTCCTGTCACAGAGACTCCCTATGCTTTGAAACAAAATTCCAAATTACATCAGGCAGAGCCCCTCACTAACACTCTTCAAGAGAAAACGAGTGGATGGGTAACAGAAAATAGACCCCTGGGATCAATTCATTGGCTCTGCTTGACAGAGGATCAGTTAATTAATCAACGGGGCTGCGAAAGCCGACACACTCTGGCTAGGCTTATAAATGCCCTTGGGCAGATAGCTTAGTACCTACCTATGAACCTATAAATCCCATATCCATATGTGATGCTGTTTGCCAAACACCAGATCTAGGTCCTGCTCACAGTGAATGAAAGGGCCCAACACCAATATGATGTTCCTAGATATTGGAGTGTGTTTCCATGCAATTGGCTATGGGAATGTTACCACAGCTGTTCCACATGCATTCAGCTAGAGGAGGGCTGCAGTCCGTGCAGAGGCCGTCAACTGATCATGAGCACCACTTACAAAACACAAGCTGCTGCCTAAGCAAATCAGGTGTAGTTCACCACATCCACCAGAGAGGGAGTGAGAGAGACATGCAGAGAAAAAGTAAGTCAGGGAGGGGGTGGGAGAGTAAAACCTAAGCATATTTGTGTCACACACCTACCAGTACAGGGTTTCAAACCCCTAACTGACAATGTATTGCTATCACATGTCTATGCAATTATTGCATGCACCGCATAGCTTACATGTTGATGAGTTGACCAAACATATATGTGATGGTGAGTGACATCTGCAACAGTGATATGGTAGTGATATGGTAGGTGTAGTACACATGCCTGTCCACATGAACAGGTGTCAGTGTCAACACAGCCACACTCTCTCAGGGACTCACACACATTGACACACTTGGCAGGGTCAGGAATACACT
The DNA here is from genome assembly GCF_019279795.1 of Protopterus annectens. Taxonomy (NCBI): domain Eukaryota; kingdom Metazoa; phylum Chordata; order Ceratodontiformes; family Protopteridae; genus Protopterus; species Protopterus annectens. Next base: position 1,095,280,906 of record NC_056729.1, on the reverse strand, counting down.
TTCTAACTAGTTAGTTTGCCACAATAAAGTAATGTGCAGGTATCACATGCACCACAGGGGTTATCCGGAGGTTATATATGGGAAAAGGGCATGTGAAGGTGTCTGACATCAGACAGCATGCTTCCATATGCCAATGGGAGTCATAGTGAGTGTGAATGTGTTCAAAAGCATCATACACCACACACACAGACACAGTGACAGTACTGATATGCATGCATGCATTGCTTCAAGGGTGTGTAGTGGTTGACTGTGCCAGAAGGCTATACAAGGCTAGGTGAAGGGTATACCTTGGCATCAGGCCACATGACAATGGTGTGCAGTGTGGCTCAGGGGTGTAGTGTCTGGATTGGCCCACACAGGTGGGTATTGTATTCACCATCCAGTCACCTGGGTAACTATTGTGTGTGGACATTGCTGTGCAATGCTTGCCATGTACGTGTTCTTTAGTCCATGACATGGACGCTGTCTGAGATGTGCACACATCCCGCATGCATGTACAGTGACATGTGGAACTATACCTGGGGTGTCTGGCCCATGTTGTATACATGGATTGTCATCAGCAGATGTGCCAGTCCTGGCCTCATGTGGTGGGAACTAGTAATGGACAGCAGGTTGACCCTGCACCTACATTGATAGCATGATACAGGTATTCCTTGGTGTCAGTAGCATCTGTCCATACAGGGCTTGTGTTTAAGGCATGGTATGTCCTTTTTGGGTCATACTTGATGGCACCACAGGTGTTGCAGGTGTCCAGTGGGGAACATAGGGAAGGCACACTGTCTGCATGTATGTGCCTGTTGTACTGATGGACAGGGTGCCATGTCCTCTGTAGTCCACTGCAATCACACCATGGTTACTATCTGTGGGCAATATGCAGGGTACTACCAGCATAGTGGTTGTTGCCTAGGCAAGTGTGTTTGTGTATGAGACATGGGTTGAGAGTGTTCTCTGGGTAATACAAGGGTTGCTAACTTTGTTCACCAGGCCTTGATGTCACATGTAGGGGTATGGATTGGCACACCAGCCTCTCACCTTTTTCACATCTGTTATCCTTGTAAGGCGGACATTGTGACATATAATAGGGCGACCATATAAGAAATTTGCAAAACCTGCTCCACAGTGAGTCCAGTTGTACACACTCACAGCCACCTCCACACAGGATACGAATAACAAACACAGACACACTTGAAATGTCTGGGATTAGAACTCCTACCTAACTAGTTTATCACACTACAGCATTACACAGTTATAGGACGCGCCACAGAGATTACTGGAGTACCCCTTACCCAAAGGTTTATTTCACTGGGAATTATATCAGCAGGCTTGCCAAAGAAGGTTAATTGAGGTTGTAGTGACTGTGAATGGCCCCAAAAGCATTGCACCCTACACAGACAAAGAAACACACACACAAACATCTACACTTGCCATATGTGGGAATAGAACCCCCACCAAAGTACTATATCACACTACAGCATTACGCTGTTATAGGAAGCACCATGTATATAACTGGCCTACTCCTTTCCCAAAGGTATTTCAAAGTGAATGACATCAGCAGCCTTGCCAAAGTAGAGCATTTGAATTGTAATGAGTGTGACTACCCTAAAAAGCATTGCTCCCTACACAGACAGAGACACACACACAGTTGCCATGTCTGGAATTTGAACTCCCACCTAGCTAGTTTATCACACTACAGCATTACACAGTTATAGGACGCTCCACAGAGATTACGGGGATACTCCTTTCCCAAAGGTGTATTTCAAAGTGAATGACATTAGCAGCCTTGCCAAAGTAGGGCATTTGAATTGTAGTGAGTGTGGCTTGCCTAAAAATGCATTGCTCCCTACACAGACATAGACACACAAACACAGAATTACCATGTCTGGGATTAGAACTCCTACTTACCTAGTTTATCACAATACAGCATTATACAGTTACAGGACACACCACAGAGATTTCTGGGCTACCACTTTCCCAAAGGTGTATTCCAAAGTGAAAGACATCAGCAAGCTTGTCATAGTAGGGCTATGGGGAGGGCAGTGTGTGTGCATGGGCCATAACCCATTCATCTAGAGGTAGACATATCACACTCAGACACAAGCAGGTTTATATTCTGCAGGTATGTGTATACAACTGCTAGATGACTGCTGCCTTGTACAGTCATATTGCACAGCTAGCAGTTGCACCACAGAGTCTGTAATGCTGAGGGATACCAGTGGCTAATTTCTACAGTGAGTGACAGTTACACATCATGTGGTTGTAGCCATTTGGCTGTGTGCTGGGTGGGACAGACCTCATGATGGAAGGCTCTTTCCCACTGTTATTCTCTTCCATACATCTATGTATGTGTACTTTTGGCATATTATAGTGTGTTGTCCTTGGATATATGTGTGTATTCCTATCCAATTTGTGTGCAACGTATGACTGATGCATACTGAGGAGTGTATGCACTAACATCTGTAACTATCAGATATGTATGGTCCACTGTTGTTGGCAGACATGGGCTTCATTTAATTGTGTGAGAATGCCCAGTATGACCTTTCAGTATGTTGTTGTCTGACATTGCTTTCATTTCTCTAAGTGTGTGAGCATGCCCAGTATGCCCTTCTGTATTGAATGTGTGGATCCATTCCAGGTAGTTTGTACTCCAGTGCAGACCTTTGTGTTCTACACCTACAGGTAGCAAACTATTTCTGCAGGATATCTGTAGATCATTTGGCAATATGGGGTCAAACTGTGCAAGGGATAGTGTGTACTGTAGGTGATTGTGTCTGTGCTGCTTCTGATACATGGTACTGGTGTTAGCAGAGATATTCAGACATGTACTGTTATACACTGTGATGTTTTATGTCCTCAAGTACTGTCAGGTGGGCATTTTTGCTCACAGTGATGTAATGGGGAACACAGGATGAATGCAGCTGTGTCCAGTATTGTGGTCAAATGCCCACATATTAATGGAAAGTTATGCCATTCTGGAGGGGGAGCTGCAGACATTTCCTGCTGGGTCTGTGTATCCAGTTCAGCACCTTAGTACAGTGCTGGCAGGGGATCCCATACTTGTACATCCATCAACATGACAGTATGGCCTTATCTTGCTGTGGAAATACCTCACAGCTGCACAGATTCACACAGGTTACCCAGAGGCAGGGGTTGTAAGTTAGGACATTACCCCTATTGTGGTGTATGGGCAGGTTTGTAGCTACACATATTTATGTTTGCAGCCAGGGATAGTATGTACACATGGCTGTGTGTCAGACCTTGCACATTCCATGCTGCCCATGCTCCCACCCCCCGTATTATTCTATCTTCTTCCATACATTATAGGTTCATAGGTAGGTACTAGGCTATTGGCCCTAGGGCCTATACAAGCCTAGCCAAAAAGGTATTCTGGCTTTCGCCACCCAAGAAAATTATTTTCCTGTGCCCTGTCAAGCAGAACCACAGAAGTGATCCCAGGGTGAATTTCCTATTACCCATCCAATCATCAACATTTTTCTTGAAGAGCGCTAATGAGGAGCTCTGTTTGACATAGATAGGTAGTCTGTTCCAGGGTATGAGAAGTCTCTGGGACAGGAATCTATCCCTCCAGCATGTTCTGTTTATTGTGGTGACAAGGTTTAGGTCCCTAGAGCATGTAGCTCGGAGGGATTGGGATTTCTTTAAGTGGAGCATGTCCAACAGTTCTGGGTTTGACATAGCTTTGTATGTTATGCAGAGATCGCCTCTGAGTAGGCGATATGTGACGGAGTAAAGCTGGAGTTTTTTGAGACAGTCTGCGTAAGGCATCTGTTTGAGGCCAGTAATCCTCTTTGTGAGGTATTTTTGCGGCCTTTCCAGTTGTTGTAGATGTCTTGTGAGGTACATACCAAAAGGGACGTTGTACTCTATAATGGGTCTAATGTGTGATGAGTAGAGGGGAACAATTACCTCTTTTTTTCTGGATGAGAAACCTTTTGTGATGAGGTGTGCCACTTAGAAGGATTTCCTGACCACTGTGGCGATGTGATTAGCAAAGGAGAGACTACTGTCCACCTGTGTCCCAAGGTCTCTTACCACACTTCCGGTGTTAAGTAGACTACCGCCTATGTTGTAGTTCATGGGTACAGAGTTTTTACCAAAGGGGATGACAATGCCCTTTTTGGCATTGCGCTTGAGACCATGTCTTTGACACCAGGCATCTGTCTCAGTGAGGCCCTTTTGTAGGATGTCCACATTGTTAGGAGTTTCGATTATGGCTCCTAGTTTGCAGTCATCTGCGAATTTAGTTAGCCAAAGACCTTCTGTGTTATCCTGTACTTCAGAGAAGTAGATACCAAACAGGAGAGGACCCAGGACTGAACCCTGTGGTACTCCACTTGTCACTGGTCTGAAGTCTGATTATGCATACTTTCTCTGATACTTTCCCTATAGTTATCACCTCATCACCTCTGTGTTTTGGTGTTGGTCCACAGTTCATGCAGTGGGACATGGTTGGCATGTTACTGTGGTATGTCCACTTGGCCTTGCATATGGCTTATGTGGAGTGTATGTTGTTATTTGGATGTCCATGACATAACATACATTGGCAGTACGGGTGAGATGCAGGCCTTTGGCAGAGGCCTGTAGGCCATTTGGTGGTGATGCAGGCCAGCTGTAGCAGGCCATTGAATTCTGTCAGTCCTACAGTCCCTGACTGCCACAGAGTATATTCCCCTGGGGTGACAGGGTAGGTGTGCTAGGTGTTCATGCCAATACTTTGTATCAGTATTGAACAGGTTGTGTGGATGCTGGCAGGGTGCTACCTACAGCTAGGGACACACCTGCTTGGGACACCTGCACTGCATGCTGCATTCTTTTGCTATTGCTGTACACAGGTGGGGCTCATATTGTGCCCATTCCCAACAGCAGGGATATGACCAGAGAGGTACCTGTGGGTGGTGTTTGGGTGAGATGGATGCATGTGTGCTATGGACACTACTTGCATCTGACTCACAGATATGCATGGGGCATTCCAGTTATGCTGGCATGTGCAGGGACATTGGCCATTTCCCAATACATCAGTCCTATCACCTTTGTGATCTGCAAGTGTTCGCCCAGACGACATCAGTATTCCTTACTACAAGGCCAGATAATGTGATGCATACCTGTATGTACAATTCCAAGGGTGTGTCCATTTCATGGTTACACATTATATACTGTATGTCTGGGATACTTTTCCCTGTGCACTGCTTGTATATCTAGCCCAAAAGTTATGCCATGTCGAACTTTCAGATGGTGACACATATTACCACCATACATTTACAATGGCTTACTGCTAGCACATGTTATACTGGGGTGAATTGTCTTTGGCACTGCAGTTGTGAGGACTAAGCCCTGTCATCGACAGTGGTGGGCAGTGGCCATCAGGTCAAATCTCAACATGCATACATACTGACCACTCTCACACAATATGAAACACAGACCAACCTAACAGATGCATACCTGCGTATTGTACAAATGCTACAATCTATCCTGCTACCATGGCCACCTCAGGTCATCTGTGCTGCACTGGTATTATACCTACACATGCATGATACTACATGTCTACATCGGATTGGAGGGGGGGGCACGCCTGACTGTTACTACATGTCTACATAAGATTGGGGGGGCACACCTGACTGTTACAATGTGTGTACATTGGATTGGGGGGCACACCAGACTGTTACATTTCTAAACAGGATTGGGGGCACACCTGACTGTTTCTAAATGTCTACATAGGATGGGGGTGGGCACACCTGACTGTTTCTGCATTTCTACATAGGAGCAGGGGGCACACCTGTCTCTTTCTACATTTCTATACAGGATTGGGGGGCATACCTGACTGTTTCTACATTTTTACACAGGATTGGGGGGCACACCTGACTGTTTCTACATTTCTACATAGGATTGGGGGGGGCACACCTGACACTTGTACACATTTGCTATGACTGTACTGGTATGTCAGGTACTCCATTTCATTCTGTATTCTAACCTATCATGCTGACTAGATGCATATCAGTGTACTACAGGTCTTATGTTTGATTGACCTAGATATCAGTTTCTGACTTCCAGCCCTTCAGAACTAACATCCCACTGCCTGACCTAATGTAGTCTTTCTGTATAGGCCTGGGGGGAGAGGTTACCCATAGGCATTATTCAGAGGCCTTAGCACAGCCGTTGTTGGGTCTACCCCTGTCCTGCTGGCTGAGACTGTTGTTGGGTATGTGAACCTCCCTGACTGGCATGTGTGTGTCATATGGACAGACATGTGGCCCAGCACATTTCCTGCAGTGGGTTTTGACACCATGTGTAGTACTGGCTACTATGGTGACACCAGTATTTGTTACAGATCTCATGCTGCCACTATAGGTGTCTACTATCTGCTGGCATCCCATTCAGCCACCCTATTCCCTTGCATGCTCACATCCATACCATAGATACAGGTAACAACACATACTACTCCATTCGGCAATTGGTAAAGAGAGAGACTTACCTTGTGGGTGTACCAGTATTGAGGATGGTGCTGGAGAGCTGCCTATGTTGGATGCACATAGTACACTCCCTATACATGGTTGAGCACAGGTAGTGTCATGTTTGGCATCCCTTTTACTGTATGTGTGAGTCAGGGAGTGGTGTCATTCCTAGGGTCCCTCCTGTGTCAGTGTATGTGCTATGGGTTGCCTCTTTGCCAAGGCCAGGGCATACTGGGCATGCCTCATTCTGCCTACTGGGTCAGGCTCAGGTTGTTCCTCCTCTGAGTCACTCTGTGCCTGTGCAGGCCTTGGCAATAGTGGGGGGGCTGTGTGGCCCTGCCCCATGCTCTTTCTGCTACAGCTGTTTTCATAGGATCATATTGTGTAGCATGACACATACGATGACAATTTGAGTACATGTAGCTGGGGGGTACTGCAAGGCTCCACAGGATGTGTTCAGGCACCAGAACTGCTACTTGAGCATCCCAAACACACTCTCTATTACAACCCTGGTCTGTGCCTGTGCCTTATTATGGAGTTCTTGTTTGGGTGGGTATGAATTTCTGATGGGTGTCATCAGCCATGGCTCCAGTGCATAACAAGCATCCCCCACTAAGTGACCATAAGGGATGTCCCCACTGGCAAATCTCTGGTACAGCTGCATGAGATGCCAGATGTAGGACTCGTGATAGCTTCCAGGGCAGCCAGCACACACATTCATTATAATGCCCTGGGCATCATGCATGACCTGGCAGTTGATGAAGGGGAAGCCCTTGTGGTTGGTGTAGACCCTACCCCACTCACCAGGTGGTGCTCTGATGCATATGTGCATGCAGTCTATCGCAACTACTACCTCAGGGTATTCTGCTATTTGGTGGAAGAGATGCATATTGCTGGCCATCGCTTCATGGGTGTTGTGGAAATATATGTGCTCACCGGCATGTGCTGACATGGCATCCAGGAACTGGTGGAGTACCCTGGATGCTGATGCCTGTGAGATTCCCATGGTATCCCCAGTTGGCCTTTGGAAGGTACCTGTAGCTAGCATTCTTAGGCCTACACATACCTTGGTATCCACTGGGATGGGTTCCCCTCTGTTAGTTCTGTGTGTGAGGCGTGGCCGGCACAGCTCAACAATTTGCTGTAGGAGGTCCCTGTCCACCCTATAGCACTCCACTATCTCCAGCTCATGTAGACCCTGGTAGGGTAGCCTGGGTCTGTACACTCTTTTCCGTCTCCTCACTGTGAGTTGGTCGACAGCATTCTCATCCTCACCACTATCAGCCTCTTCCACATGTTGATGTATGATAGCTATTGCATCCCCTATCATTTTGTTGTGAATGTTTGTTAAAATTCCCCTGCTTGTATACACCGGTGGTGTAGAGTATGTGGTAAAAGCCAGAGGGGAAAGGTGTTTGCATAATTTATAGTAGTGTTCTGGGCTGGGTTGGTCTGCTGCCTGTGTAATTGGCTGATTCTGATACATTTCACCAGCCAGCTATGCTAGTTCTCCCTGATCACATTCCTACTGCTGTTTTCTCTTCCCATTGCCTTCCTGTTTAAGCCCAGGGGCACGCCGTGCAAACACAGTGCTCAAATATGCACAGAGCTGCTATTTCCTGGTTTACTTTTTTCACCTTTAAAACCCGGTGCATGGCACGCACACTCGCTTAGGCAATGTAAAGAGTGCTAGGTAGCCTCAGACACACTCCCTTGCTTAGCTCTGCTAAGCTAAGGGAAACCCGAGCCACAGGGCTCCAATCCATTTACAGTATTCCTGACACCCCCCCTTTGATGTCACAAACTCCTTGGCTTGCACCAAGCTATTCCTGCCCTTACACTGTTGAGTGCTGACTGGCATGCAGGGGAAATCTGGGATTCAGTATCAATTCCCTCATTTGATGAGGATTGCATGCACTAGTCTGCATGACTTAGTTACAGATGCATAGTTACAGGTCGCACACTGGGCCTCCCCCCTCAGCAACCACTATTCACTGGCCATGTTGTCTTCTGCCTGCCTTTGAGTATAATGGCAAAATATTGATTCTGGTTAGAATGCTTATTCTAGGGTTATTGATTTTTTTTTTTTTTTTTTAATTTTTGCAAATGTTTTCCATGCCAGTGGCCATATATTTTGCCATTGGCATGTTTCCTACATAATATCCACCCTTTATTTGGAGCTGTCATGACTCTGTTTCGTAGTTTGCAGAAATTTACTCGGTTACTGACTGAGTACATTTCTGCAGATTACACTAGTCCTGCATGGCCAGCTTCCAGCTTCCTGGATTGCAAATTCATCTCATTTGCATGGATTTCACCTGCAAATGGGGTAATTTGCATACAGGAGATGAGTCCATGCAGGACAAGTGCCGAAGCGCTCGTGCACGTCCCTACAGCCTATTCCTGGATTGCACGGCAGACATATTGCCTGCTGGAGCTCCTGCACTAGTCCTGCACGCCATGCAGGGCTTGCTGAATCTGGGGGATAGCATTGCTTTAGAATAATACTTCTTATACATCATATTGGAAATCAATACATGAAACCTTACTTCTTAATAGTAATAGGACATTGCTTGACCCATATACTCAGATACATACAAACAGCTTTATATGGATTTTAAAAATATACATTCAAGGTGAAAGGTCATATCTTGTTCTCACACCTCTTATAAACCAAATATTGCTGTTGTTTAAAAAGCTTATGTTTTCTAATCAATTAATTAAAATTTATTAATAATTATGTTTCCTATTGCTTACACAAATGAATGTTTGATATCGTTTGATACTCAGAAAATGTTTGAATTTAAGAAGGGTAACCTATTATATTGGAATCAATTTCTCTCAGCTAATAAAATACATTTTGCAGACTATTTGATCAGAAGACATAGTTTGCAAAATTGCAATTGGCTGGATATCCAAACTTGTAAGGATTTTATACATACTAAGCTCATACCCTCATTAGAGGCATACAATAAGAGTAACTTAAAAATCTTGGATTTTATCTTAAGAATTATTAATAGCTCACCCAAGAACACTTCATACATACCTGTTATTTATAACATTCTCAGAAATTACTTTAGCAAAACAGATATTATTTTTGGAATTATTCAAGTTAATAGTCAAGTATTCTCAAAAAAAGATAAAATAAATGTTGTTTACAGTCAGTGAAGGAATCTATATCTTCCATATTCTGGCATGTATACACACGGAAATTTTTACATAGATGTTTTTTTCACCCTACATAGACTACCAATAATGTACAAGAAAGATGAAATGAAATCCTGGAGATGTGGACACCCTGATGCTGACTGGATACATATAGTTGTTATTTGCAAAATAATTTCCCCATTTTGGTTAGACTTTAAATATCTTTGTAAAGCTCTATGGAATGATAACTGTTTAACTTCTGACTCCCTTATACTTTTCAATGTTCCTGTCCCTGAAGTCATTCCTAAAAATCAAACATTTTTAAATGGTCTATCCTTTTAATACAAAGGAAAATTATTACTAAAAATTGGAAATCCAAATCTACTCCTGTCTTTAAAATTGAGTTTATTCATTTTGAGAAATACATTTGTGAGAATGAGATTGCCTCTATAAATGCAAGGACTAACAATACAACTCATCATTTAATTGCTTGGACAAAAATTGTCTAATCTATTACAGAAATATTGTGTTCTCCTATGTATATTGCTTTTTTAGTTGTTATGGACATTGTATATAGTTTGTTTTTTTCTTGTAACTATACTGTTAAGTTACGTGTTATAAAGTGAATAAAACATTTTGAAAAAAAAAAAGAAAAAGGTCTGTGCTAATTAATGCATTACACCATTTAACAAATGCAAATACCAAGGGGCGGAGCCTGAATGGCTAAGTTAAATCAGCACTTTCTCAGAGCTCTGCAGTAATTCTAAAAATACTCAGGAAAAATAATTATAACAGAAATATTTATTCTCAGACTTATTCATAAAGGCTTACCCCTGGATTTACTAATCTTCTGTGCAGGACTAGCTTAGTCCTGCATGGAAGTGGCCATTTAAGAGCAGGATGGCAGCGAGCCATGCATATTAATGAAGGCACTCTGCCTGAGCTCCAAATCCTACACGGAGCGTATAAGAGTGCAGGGGGCATGCCTGAGAGCAGAACTTTCAGAATATACATGCCCCCACAATGAAGAACAGCAGAAACGCCAAAAGAATGAGTGAGACCTCTCATAGGTGTCCACATACCCCCATCAACATCCCCTCACATGTACAACAGCAATAGTAAATACAAAGAAAATAAACATACCATTTTTCTTTTTATGAATCCGATTAAAGCTTACCCGTAGGTGCTCGGGTTTGCCCATCACTTAGCTACAGTTAATGCAGATTAAATGGCTGCAGAGGATAACAATGAAGTTATATGCAAATGAAGCAGTGTAGCAATAGTGTAGTGGACAGAGCATTCGCCTTATGAGCAGACATTCCTGGTTCGAGTCCCATTGTAGCCCATTCCATTTTCCATGTCAAATCACGTTATGACCAATATTTTAGTTGCATAACCTACTAAATAACATATATTTGTGAACTGGAGTATTGCATTAAATGCAGAAGTGAGATGTCAGTATCATAATTCTGCAAAGTCCACAAATAATCACATGTGTCCCATACAGTATATGTACATAGGAATCGTGGATACAAATGGAAGGTAAAATGTGTAATAAATGATAACACCATACAGCTTCCAAATCCCCCACCTTCCCAAGAACCATTAGACATTACTGTCTAAAACAGTGCAGTTGTAAGCGGGAGTAAGCACTTGTAAGCAAGTGTAAGCACTATTAAGCAGTAGTAAACATATGTAAGCACTAGTAAGCATGTTTAAGCCTGTTTGCATGGGGGTAAGCAATGCGCACACAGGTTAAGCAATATTAAAGCTAACTCTCTGTAACCATATTTACGCAGAGGTTAGCATTGCTTACCCTCACGCAAACCTGCACAAACCCGCTTGCAACTACTTAAAAGTGTCTTAATCACTCTGTATCTAATAGCCCTTGTTCTGCCCAGCAACAAAATAAACAGCCTTGCAGGCCTTGAACCCAGGACCCTATACACTATAGTCACAGTAGTTAAGCACCAAGCCATCACAGTAGTACATAAGAATGAGGTATCACCAAACAAATCCTCACTATAGTAAAATCAAACTGAACATGTGAAAGGAATCAGTATACAGTCAAAAGTTCTATAACCCACTACATAACAGAAATATGTGAACTGGAGTACTGAAGTACACCCAGATGTGAGGTGTAAATGTAATAGAGTGTTGAAGTCCCCTACTAAACACAAAGACCCCATACAGTGTACGCACACATGAATCTGTACACCAACAACAGACCACAACTCCAAATCAGGTGCAAAGTTTATTGGTTTAGCGCTTTCTTCTCGTGCTAGAAACTTCCTCAGAACAAGCACACAAGGTTAACCCAGCCCTTCAATACCTGTTAATCAAGTACTTAATTGCATAGTAAATCACATGACAATACTAAAGAAATGCTAAAACAAGTGTTAATACTAATCAAAAAAACTAATGTACAAATTCAAAGTATAAACATTAAAATGTATTATATAAAATATGTAAAAAATATGAAGGTAATAAAAATAATTACTTATTAAGAAGTTTTAGCATTTCTTTAGTTTTGTCATGTGATTTACTATGCAATTAAGTACTTGATTAATAGGTATTTAAAGGCTGGTTTAACCTTGTATGTTTGTTCAGAGGAAGTCTCTATCACAAGAAGAAAGTGCTAAACCAATAAACTTTGCACTTGATTTGGAGTTGTGGTCTCTTGTTTGTGTACAGTTTTACAGTTCTACAGTTTGTTCTGGTTTGTTACGTACACATGAATCATGGATACCAGACATATATATAAGATGTAATAAATAATACATCAATGCCAAAAAAGCAAATATAATGCAAAGACAAATTTAAGCAATGCTAAGCATTGCACAGGCCAGCTTAGGAGGTGTAAGCAATGTTTAGGCAAGCTAACTCAATGTTCCCAGTGGTATACCCCTTTAAACAATGCCAACCTTAGGTAAGCAGGTTTGCCCATAGCTTAGCCTTTTCAAAATCGGCCAATCATGGCAAAGTGCAGGAATTTGGCCCTACTTAAACCCAACAGGTGAGAATACATCTCATAACTGGTTGTAGCTTCCCCTTGCTGGCACTAGGGCAGAAAGGGGAGAGGGAGTGTACTTCCGGGTGCAGCGCTAGGGCATCCAGGAGTCCAGAGTCATGGCAGGACTCCTTGTCAAAGACCATGAGCAGAGACTGCTGCAGGGCCAGTACCAGGGCTCCCAATATAAGGCAGAAGCCTGGGACCATCTCACCCATGACCTCACCAGTGCCACTGGCATACCCCAAAATGATGAGCAGGTCAGGCATTGCTATGCCCACCTGAAGCGGCATAAGGGGGACCTCTTGGAACAGTGGATCCAAGAGGCTAGGACAGCAGGGGCTGTCCCAGCTGTGTGTAAGTATCACTCCACTACATGTGCAATAATTGCCAGCTCATGTATATTATGGATAGGTATGGTTATATATTCCTCTTATGTCCTGCACAGCGGCAAGTGAGTGGGCCATGAACCAGGAAGCCCATGGCTGTTACCTAGCGAGGTTGCAATGCAAGGCGGGTCAGTAATACACTTGCATGTACTGTCATAGAAAATAAATCTAAAAGCATTAGTAAGGTAATTGAGAGTATAAAACCTGTATTGTTTAAGGCGAGTGCAGCATATACCAGGGAATATGTCAGGAAGAGTCTCATATAGTTTGTATGTAAATAAAAGCATAATAGCCTGACAGTAAAGGTCTAACTGCTGGACTGCATGTGTATACTCTGGTATCATATGGTAATGTAGATTTGCGATCACTTAATAGTTCTGTTGTATTAAGCACTGCTACCCACATTGTGCAACATAAATAAAATGTGTAGGAATGTCTGTATATGACTGGTGTAATCCCCAGAGGTCATTTAGTACAGCTGAGAGACACATAGACAGAAAACAGTGAAAATCAGACAACAAAATCCAAATAGCACATGCAACTGAGATGTGAACTGTTGTATTGGTTGCACACACAGCCATGGTTCGAATCCTAACAGTGGTAGTAGTCTGCATACAGAATCATACCCCACAACTGTACAGATATGTACAGAATGTCCAGTAAAGTGGCCCATATCTGCTGCCTGTAACCCTGTCCCCCTGAGAAATCAGTGGGATGATCCCAGATGTATAGTGAGCAAACAGGAAATAAAGCTGATAGGCACACATCTATGAGAACAAAGCTGGCACACTCGCAACTGCCCAAATCTTATGAGAGTAATAAGCCACATATGCCCCATTTACACTCCCATGTTGTCAAGCTGTGGCTAGAGTGTCTACAGTAACAGAGTGACATGTATGTGTACAATAGTAATGTGGAATCTGGTACTGTGTGTGGACATTCAGGTAGTGCTAACAAACATTGCTCCCACAGGTCTGTCAGATATGAACACTGTGCCCAGAAATAAAAGAGTGATACCCTGTACTGGTACTGTTTACTTTGGAATTGTATGGCATTGTGACTGATGCAGTTGCTCTGAATAATACGCTATTACTCATCACTGTCACCCACACTGTCCTACAAAATGTAACTGTCTGGGAAATCTTGTATAAGAGAGTTGTAATACAAGGTCAGAATGTAAAACCACAGGGGAATTATAGGACAGAAAGCAGATAGGAGATATACAGCAATATCTATATAGCACACACAACTGTGATGGACAGTGTTTTAGTTTTAGCAGACAGAGCCATGGTCTGAATCCTGGGAGTGAAAGTAGGCTGCATACAGAATCATACCCCACAACTGTACAGATAAGACCAGAATGTCCAGTATATGAGCCTAAATCTGCTGCCTGTCACCATGTCCCCCTGGGAAGTCAGTGGGATGATCCCAGATGTTTAGGCAGCAAACAGGGAATACAACTGATTGTCACACATCTATGAGAACAAACCTGTCACTCTAGTAACTCCCGAAACTGTTATGAGAGTAATAAGCCAAGTATATCCTATCTACAACCCCATGTTGTCAAGCTGTGACCAGAGTGTGTATAGTAGCAGAGTGAGATGTATCTGCATAATACTAATGTGTAATATGGTACTTTGTGTGGCAACATTCAGGTAGTGCTAACAAACATTGCTCACAAAGGTACATTGGATACAAACACTGTGCCGAGAAATGAAAAGCTTGATACCCTGTGCTGGTACTGTTTACTCTGGTATTGTATGGAATTGTGAGTGTTGCAGTTGCTCTGAATAATAAGGTATCACTGATCACCATCCCCCACTCTGTGCTACATAATATAACAGAGTAGGAAAGCCTGTATAAGAGTGTTGTAAGTCACTAAAGGTTGAAGAGGGCAATAGTATAGATATGTCCTGGTTCATCTGCATGTGGTCAAGACATGACCAGAGTCTGTGCAGAAAGAGATGGACAAGTATGTGCACAACATCAACCAGGAATCTGGGAGTATGTGTAGAAACAATTAGTGTTAACAAACATTTCCTCCACAGGTATACCAGGTAAGAGGTGTATACTGCAGGTAAAAACAGTTCATGTATAAAGATTACAACAGCCATATCACTGCCAAACTAAGGCAATAGAGTAGTGTAGTAGTACTTGTAAGGTACAGATAACTGCACTGACTAGGAAAGTAATGTGAACTACAGGAATATACTAGTTGTTAATTGACATCTTTCTCTCCTCCCACCATATCTCCAACAATAAACTAAATACCCACATTAACTGGTATGTGATTACTTCACTGTTCTGTTGAGACATATGTCTTATTGGTTGATAATTATTTAAATCTGTTTCCATACATGTGCTATGTTGAAATACTCCAACATTGGTGGCATGATGCCATCAATGTACCTGCATGCTGTTGTTATTACCACTGTGGTCCCATATATGCATGCGTTCCATTTGCTATCCAACTGTTTTGTATCTGGTGTCTGGGTTAATAGGAATAACTATGCATGCTGTTATACCTAATCCTAGAATGTGTTTACAATTACTAACCCGCATACGCTGATACACCATAAACACCATAGCACGTATGGGAATGTGGGTCCCAGCAGACTCACTTGTCCCACCTCAGCTGTCCATGGCACTGGGCACCAGCACATCTGGGGCCCAGCCCGGGACCTCCTTGTCCGTTGGTCCTGCACCACCTTCGGTTGGAACCACCTCAGGGGATGGGGCTCACCCCTGAGAGCAGGCATGGACAGGAAGCTGTCACCTGTCACCAGGTCCGGGTCGTGGTGCATAGAGAGATCAATCAGCAGTTTGGAGATCTTCTATGCCAGCTTGAGGGCCATGTGTCGTGACTAGAGGGTTGGCCTGGCTCTCTGACTCAGCCCCCAGCACAGCCACCTTCAGGGCTGTGAAGGTACAGTGGTGACTACCCATGGGTGGGGATCTCAGTCCCACTGTTTCCACTAGGGGGCTCATGGACTTCCAATTTCCTAACTCCCCTCCCCATCAAGGTGTTTACCCCCCACATGTGTCATATACCACCCCTGTATGTGTCTTGTTTGTTCTTTTCTGTTAACCTACCAAACCTACCTCTCCAAATATACCTAGTATCCCTCCCCAACATCTCACTCTCACCTGAAAAAAGAAGGGTAATCTGGTCCAAAAAAAAAATCACCCCTACAAAGCTGTCCATTTCACACACATGTCAACTGGACACATGTAATCTGGTCTAATTGGCATCACAACATATTAATGTCCTCACCCCTCTTTCAGGGGTTTGAGTGTCCAACTCTACCTCCAAATTCAGTGTATATGCACAGCTGTTGCTATAGAAGTAATGGACAGCTATGGACCTTCCCTACACCCCCCTGCACATCCCTAGCTATTTTCCCTACTGTCTTTCTCTCTTTGTGCCCCTTTTTCACCACTTTCCTATCAACCCTTTTTTTTTCTTTTAAAGAAATTAGC
The DNA here is from genome assembly GCF_019279795.1 of Protopterus annectens. Lineage (NCBI taxonomy): Eukaryota > Metazoa > Chordata > Ceratodontiformes > Protopteridae > Protopterus > Protopterus annectens. The sequence goes on along the minus strand of NC_056729.1, from coordinate 1,095,264,413 downwards.
GCAGGGGTAATCAGGAGTAAGCACTTTTAAGCAGCAGTAAGCGGGTTTAAGCCTGTTTGCACAGGGGGTAAACAATGCCTACACAGGTTAAGCAATTTAGAAGTTAACTGAGTATAAGAAACTGTAACCGGAAGTTAGCAGTGCTTACCTCTGCGCAAACCTGTACAAACCCGCTTACAACTGCTTAAAAGTGCCTTAATCACTCTGTATCCAACAGCCCTTGTTCCACACAGCAACAAAATAAACAGCCTCTGGAAGGCTCAAACCCAGGCCCCTGTACATCACAGACAATGTGATTTACCACTAAGCCATGTGAGACATACATAACCTTGATGTTCTCACAAACATATCATCCAGCACAGTCATTCAACAGTACAGGAAATGTATTTAAACATGTAGATGTATGTGTGTATGTGTATACATATATTAATATCTAAATAGATATATACATATCTATATATGTAGATATAGATATATGTATATAGAAATATAAACACACACACACACACACACACACACACATATATATATATATATATATATATATATATATATATATATATATACACACATACATAAATACATATACATACATCTATAGATATAGGTCTATATCTATATGCCTATATATATATATACAGTAATATATATATATATATATATATATATATATATATATATATATATATATATATATATAAGCAGATATATATATCTATATCGGTATATACAGACATACATCTGTAGATAAAAATGGGAACATAACAAAAACATGTATGTCCACATGCATTGTTAATGGGGTTGAGGGGGCCCAAATAACATACGACTTGTACGAATAGGTATCCCCCCCACACAGCCAAACACATCTGCCCTGCAATACACTACCAACTGTTGCAGATCCCATAACCAGGACATGACACGACATGGGCACAAGATGTTAACGGTACTCCATCCCACCTGTATGATGTCAGGCTGGTATCAGTAACATATCATGCAGTACAGTCTGGCTACCATAGGGAATGTACAATGTGGAAGCAATCAGCATCCCTAGGATACATATACACAGACACATATATGCAGATACAGATATACATATATATATATATATATATATATATATATATATATATATATATATATATATATATGTAACTACACATACACACACAGAGATATGTATAGGAAGATACATACGTAGAAGATGCACACAATACGGAACAGCCACTATGCCTACAGTTACCACCTTACCAAATGGACACTGTATGAGCCACCCATACAAATGACAATCGTTGCTGCAACAGATACCCACAGAGAGATCAAAGGATATAACACCACACACAGGTTTGCATACATGGGAAAGCTTTATTTGTGTACTATTACAGTTGTATATGCCATGTCATATAGCTGTTTTGACACCAACATCTATATAAACAGAGTAATGCAACTGTGAAGCAGTTATACTAATACAGTAGTCTGGAAAGGTTTACATATGTTGCTATCCAGGCCAAGGCCTTCAAGTAGTACAATTGTAAAGACAGACTGGGCCACAGGATACCAAACAATCAACAGTAAGCAATGCAGATGTATAGTCCAGCAGCCTCTATCTACACTCTGTACACAATTCCTAAGGGGTAAAGACCTCTGGTGACACAATGGGATGTATCTGTTACATAACAAGGCATAACTGACACCATCACAATTACACTGACAAACAGAGCAGTCTGTATGGCAGGAGGCAGGAGGCAGTAGGCCTGCATTTACCAAAGGTGAATTGTATGGTAATGTACATCCAGATACCTTAAGGCAGCTAACCCCTGATACGCCCACATGTTGTAACAGCCTAGGTGAGTTATGGTGCACCCCTCCCATAGACTCAATAATAGAGGGCCATATACCACTGTTACATACACTGGCCTCTGGAGTCCATAAGGGCACACATGTATTATGTAGATTAAGCCCACACATATATGGACCCAACCCTACAGTATGTGTGGGGGACACAACAGCAGTGGACTGATGGCAGGAATGGCAGCATGACATACTCTCAGCCCACCACATAACCCCTGATAGTATGTCATATGGACAAAGCCTGGTATGTAGTTGGAGAACAGAGGCTGGAACACAGGCCCATATGTGTAAAACTGTTGTCATACACTAAGCAAGTCACTGGTGTTACAGGATAGTCTATAACATACCCTTAGTCAGGAATGTGAAGTTAGAAACAGAAATGGATGTAGCCATGTACTGATAGCACTCAACACAGACACTGCCAGTGATATATCTGACACAAGACCTATGTGGTGGACAGACAAAACATAATAGGCACACCTCTGGCCAATAAAGATGATAGGACCACAGCTGAGAGCTATGCAGACAGACTGTATTCCAAGTTAAACTAGTATGTACACACAAACCCTGTAAAACCGGTGCTATATAATGCATACAACACTACTCACACTCTGTCTGTAGTTCTGGATCCTCTTTCAAATATGTAGCTGGCCTGAGTGTGCAGGTTCTCCTGTAAGATGTATTTCTACCTGTTGTCTGTAACACTGCTGCCCATACACAGGAAGGATGTCCATCATACAGGAAAGGTAAAGGGACCATGCCCACAAGATGTAGGGATTTATAGTAGTTGGTTGCCATGACAGTGGTAATTGGAAGCACTACACAGCATTGTGCATGCAGATAGCAAGTGGAGGACACTGACTGGTGCAGAGGCCATCACCTGATCATGTGCATCACCTGCAAATTCCATGCAGAAATCTATGCAAAGCAGCTCATTCCATTTACTGGAGAGAGACTGAGAGAGAGAGAGAGAGAGAGAGAGAGAGAGTGCATATAAGGCACAGAAAAAAAAAGAAAACCATCCAGAAGAGTCTCATTCCCAGAACAGGTGTGTGAATTATACATGTATTTAATTGACCTTAGTACTTGGTCCATAATAATGGGATAGATGATGTGGACTGATTTATATGTGCCTTCTGGTGTTGTTGTAATGATGTTTAGCCAAACAACTGCTAAGGACAATAGAGTCTGTCCCTGTGGGTAGTGGGCCATACCCGTTAACCGTGCAGAGCAGCACTGACTGATAAGATGTAATCCATCATAGAATGTGTTGTGTAATGGGAAGTATGTAAATTATTTGGCCAATAGCTGGTTGTGGAAGTAATGGTTCCACAGCCCACCTCTTGCAGGATACTCAGGTTAACCTGTATTGTAGCATGCAGGAATGCCATAGGGGTGTAATAGGGTTACCTGCAATCTGGCCCTACATATACCCCCCTAATGTCAGGCTGTGTCCATATGTGGCACCTGTCTGTGTTATAGCAAGACAGAACAGTGCAGCTGTGCAGGAAGGTGTTGTGAGATTGTGGACCTGATGTCTGAATGTATCCCACATATAGGTATGCATATGTGTATATATATATATATATATATATATATATATATATATATATATATATATATATATATATATACATGTATGTCCACAAATATACAGATACGCATGTGTAGACATATCTATATGAGCACATATATACATCACATATATCTACACATATATAGATATATACCTATATGCACGTCTACATATATACAAACACACAAACAAACATATATGTATGTAAATACATGTCCCCTATATTGCTACCACAGTACTGCATGCTATGTGCAAGAAAACAGCACACATAGCAATACATGCAGATATCTACAGCTGTCAGTGTGTGCAACATGGATGGGTATGTCACATGTCAACCCCTTGTTGGGACCACATTGCCCTTGTCTGTGAAGTATGGAATGGGAATATGGTGATGTATGGCAGTTATAGTTTTGGAGGTGGTCAGGGTTGGTAGATATAGAGGACAGCCTACAGGGCTGGTATGTGACACATGTGGTGTGTAAGCAACCTAGATGGTGTGTGTGGTCTGTGATGTGGAAGCCCCATAGGCCCCAATATGGACACAATGGGAACAAGCCTCCCACCCACTGCTACTCACAACAGCAGTCCATGTCCTGAAGGCTCCTGGCCTGGAGGCTGAGCAGGAGGAGCATGTGGGCCTTGTGAATGTGTACTGGGTGCCTCAAGGTGATGTAGCACATCCCACATGTGTCTGTGGAGCCCGTTATGGAATAGACCCTGGACCTGACCTCAGGGGACAGGAGCATGTCTGTGTGTGCCCCTGGGGGGGGGGCAACACCCCCTGAGTTGGTTTCACCTGACGGTATTGCTGTACCAGTACATGAGGAGGCCCCAGGGTGGGACACACATGCAATGTGGCCTGGTAACATGGGCAGATGAGTTTGGAGAGGTGGTTCTGCTGGCCAATAGTACATATACCTACTATTGTGTCACTGTTATAGAACATATATTGGTAGTAATAGTCTACACAATCCCAGAACATGTCCAACAGCATGCATAGATAACTGAAATAACACAGTATGTCAGATGTGCAGCATACACATAGCAAGCATACCACAGGCATATATGGAACCGCTGTGGCCCTGACGATGGGATGCAGGTGAATATTCTGTAACAGCCCAGCAATGATAGTGTCCACACAGGGAACATGGCTACAAACACATTGCACAAAGCATGGTACAGTACAATATCTGCCCCACAGGTAGGTATGTTGTAGCCATACCTATTGAGTTGTGTGTACAGTTTGTTGTCGCTGATATGGTGGGGAGGTGACAGTGATGTGTATTAAGAACTGCGGTAACCTTGCTGCATGACTTGCTTACACCTGTGTCCATCTTTATGTCTTTCAGGCACGATGTCTTATGGAAGGCTGCCAGCCTACACAGCAGCAGAAAATGGAATCTTGCTGAATGGACTCATATAGCACTATGCAATCTTGTTTGGCCGGGCAGCCCATGATCAGCAGGAGTGGATCACCCTGTGGAATGACCTAGTCCACAGGGTCAATGATGGACTGCACAACCTCAGTTATGAGCGGGTCCAGCATCATTGTTCTGACCTGTTTCACAATGCCAGTCGGTGTGCTACTGCAGTCTGGGGAGATCACCTCGCCATGGGGGCGCATGCCATCCACCCCCCCCTGACATGTTTGGAGAAGCTCCTGGCCAGCCTTGTGGCACCTGCCTATCCCACCAGCCACCAACCGCCGGACAACTTTGTGGAGGTGGGTGCCACCCACACACTGGCCAAGGAGGGTGCAGGTAAGGCCACAGAGCACATCCATAGACCACTGTTGCATATACATCCACATCGGTACAGGTAGATCATGCATATCTGACATGTCATAGATATATTTTGTTGCTGCATAGTAGTGATAAACAGATGTCCATATGTTGTAGTACTGTGGAAAGGTACTGTTGATTTATTGCAATACTGCACCCACCCTGTAGCAATGCCACAGTTGTGGCCACTGGCTTTGCATCTCTCACCCTCTTATGTAGGTCTCTCCGAGATACCACCAAGGCAGCAGACTGTAGCTGGTGAGTATGATTTATGTAGATGCTTGCCAATACACCGGGCATGTAATGGCAATGGTATATCCCATGCACACATCTAACTCACCAACCCAGAATGCATGCTGTACATGTGCACGTATTGTTTCTGTGAAATGCACGGCATCACAGGGGTGACCATGATGGGGCATTGGAAGGGTATGTCAGACACCTGCATGATAACTAACATCCTATCATTGCAGAATGTGTCCACAGGGAGTAACATAATGGTGGTAGACATGGCCTACAGTAGGGACATGTTTGGAACAACACCCATATACAGTGCAACACCAGTGTATATACCTGTAGGACAATGGCAACTGCTGCAGAGATACACTATGGCATAAGGCATTACAGTGGTCCACATTATCAGCTGGGACTAGGCTGTAACATGTAGTGTTCAGTGTATGGGACACTGCAAAGTGGCACACATGTGTAGGGCTTACTTGCCATGCATCTGCAAAAAGGCTGAAGGAGGGGGAAGGGTTGTCAGCATGACACACCAGTGCACTGCAGCAGGGATCCTAAGGATGCTAAGAATGGCTGTATCTGCACATAGTCAGGTTCAGGACCTGTGGCAGCCGTAACCCTATCCCCACAGCAATAGTGATGGCAGTGTGTGAACACCAAGGCATGTGCACATGAGTAGACCTTGCAACCATGCAGATTAGGGGGACATGTGTAGGGCAGACTGAACATACACTGGCAAATGCAGATGGCCCATGCTGGTATATCCCTGCATGGAGTAGTGACTGCTGTAATAAACACAACAAGAGGTGCGATAAACTGTCATGATAAGGGTATGCAAACATATGCCCACACGGTGTGTATGCATTGTGGTCAGCATCCACTCACCTAACACATTCCGTAGACACTGCATGTGAAAGTAGAGGACATATGTCACATATTGGGCTCATGTACTGTTAAGATATGCAGTGATGTGGTCCCATGGCAGATCAAGGATAGGTGCATCATATCAATAAGGGTGTGTACACCCCCCATAGCCACGGTATGCTCTGATGGTTGTCAATGTAAGAGTATTGGATTGGTCATACATGGCCCGCTGATGTTGAGAGCTGTGAATCAGGCATTCACAAATGACATCTGTCCACATATCATCCCAGGTATGTGTTGCTGGAAAACATAGGGGCTGTGAGATTAAAGCTGACATAACCGACACAGTAGAACACATTCAGCAATGGGCTGTGCACCTGTGAGGTGTGGTGAACAGTACATGGCAGGGTGCAGAACAGGTGCACAGCAATACTGTGGGTGCAGTGGTATCCAGGGGAAGGGGCTTCACTTAGTGATATAGCACATGCATCACAGACATGTATACTGTTGCTAGCATGGATTGACTATAACTGCACTGCATGCTGTTGGGTACTGTATTTTATTCATGTTGACAGAGGGGTAATAGGAAGACTGTGTGTACTATTATTGTGCAACCTCACCTGTATGTGTGTGTGTGTGTGTGTGTGTGTGTGTGTGTGTGTGTGTGTGTGTGTGTGTGTGTGTGTGTGCATCCTGGTGGGTAGTTAGTTTGTCTGTAGGGTCACTCTGGTGAAGTGGAGGGAGGTTGATGCATGTAGGATGCATGTGTGTGTTTGTGTGGCTGGCCATGTATGCACATGTGTGATTGTGGGGTGTTCATACAGCAGTATCTCCCTCTGGGATCATGAAGTACATGAACATGGACTGCCACATTACACACTAGGAATACTTGTCATGTGTGTAATCACAGGACAGCTGATAATATAATATGGTCTGTAGCATGGAACAGGCATTGAGAGGGGAGGTAGACACCAGGTACACCCTTAATATCGCATTCAGCAGAGAGGTCACCTACAACCCACGTATGCAGCACTACAGATGCATTGGGAAAGTACTAGTCAACACCAGGGAGTGTATCCAAATATCCAAATATTACAGTTGTCACATGATAGGCTGATTGAACAGCATATCTGGCATGTACTGAGCATTACATACACATGACGCACCAGTGCGTAATATGGATAGAACATAGTAGCCCACACATATAGGGGCCATGCCCGTGATGTCCGGACATACACAGGGTGAACACCGAATGACAGCAGTGAAGCCATCTAAAACCACTACACACAAGTCAGGTAGGTAATGTAGTAACAGATCTTGTGTTGTGATCACTTGTGTAGGCATTTAGAAGACTGATATGTTAATGAGTGGTATCAATGTGTGTATGTTACCAAGTGTGATGCAGGATGGGGTATACATGGACATATACGTGGGACTGTCTGTAAAGTCATGGACAGGTAGGTATTACAGTGGTGTGTGTGTGTGTGTGTGTGTGTGTGTGTGTGTGTGTGTGTGTGTGTGTGTGTGTGTGTGTGTGTGTTTGTGTGTGTGTGTGCGTGTGTGTGTGTGCGTGTGTACTGTTAGGCAATGCTGTACAGGTTTTAAAGTGCATTTATTGGTTTCCCCCACAGGCGGCGAGGTGAGTCAGAGTCTCTCCTTGAAGCAATCTGATGCTGGTGTCCAAACAGACACCGAAGATGATGATAGTACTATTGAGGCACAGGTAGGGTTGTCAGGGGCCGACACTGTACCATCATTTGACATCCCCCTTTTAGCCACCCCAACCCCGCACACAGTTTCAGTGCCTATAAATACCCCATCACCAGTGGCCATAGTGGAGGGACAGCTGGCACTTTGTGGCAGTGCACAAGAAAATTGCGGTCACTATGCCTACTGTGTCTGGTCACAGCAGGCATAGCCGGATGTCCAGCAGGGCACCAAATAGGCAGATGTCCCAGGGTGCTCATCATGCCCCTGGCAGAGGTGACATAGCTGGTACCACCAGGTGCATGTTTCAGGCTGTCATGAAGGTGCAGGCATGTATGGAACGTTACACCAGACAGGGCCTGAGGCTGCAGAGGTCTGCTTTCACATCTGTAAGCAACAACATCTGTGAACTGTCTGGTTCCATCTGTGCTTATACCGAGCTCATGGATAGATGGCATGGTGAGATGATGGCCTTCATCGCCCGTAGTATGTCTGTGCTTGAACATGTGGTGGGGGTGTGGTGATGGCTACATGGATGTAGGCCAGTAACACCAACAACTGGCAGTCAACATGGATATGCTAGCACACCAAGGGGCTCTCGTAGTGGCAGTACCAGCCCCAGCAGTGTGGGGGGTGCTGTCCACACCACACCATGGCAGGACATGTGCACGTGGTCCTGGCCAGTCCCAGGAAGGACCTGGTACCAGTGGACATTTGTCATCGGCAGGTGAGAGTAGCACATTGAGGCCTGTACCTGGATGTGCCCATGGAACCTCTGGCGTGCATAGTCCACATGTCCGTGGCTGGAGGCAGTGAACTGCACACCCTGCCAGATATGGTCTGCAGCTGCCCATATATACCTGTGTAGGGCAGTCACATGGCAGAACTGTGTGCATGCATACCCACACACTATACAAACACACCTAGGGCAACCCCATACCTACACACACCACATCACCATGCCCAGCTCACCTCAGTACACCCCTCACCTACACACATGGTGTCAAATGTATGGCCTACCCTCGGCCTCTGGCAAACCAAAAACATACCCTGTGCATATGATGATACCTGTGCCACATCCCTGTCATCCATACCATCAATGCAGGGACAGGCTAATATGGTTCTAATGCACATGGTGACTGTACTATAGTGTACCACAGTACTGCAGTGTAACATGTTGTAAGGAGTAAAGTATAATGCATATATCTCAGGTAGTGTAGCCATCCAGCAATGATGCATTATAGCTGTTAGTAACACTGGTTGATTGCGGTCTCTATAATGTTATCCATTTGTGTTGTAGGTGTACATGTGTTAGCATAAGGATGGTCTGCAGTCATATTCCACAACGGGGTATGGTACTGTGGTGACACCATGTCTGTGACATATCTGGGGTACAGTTAAAGACATGTCACAGGTTAGTATAATGGTTATTGCCTGTGCCACATGAACAGGTGACCCGCTAGGGCGTGTATACCCTGCAACCTGATGTAGACCCATCCACATACACACACACTGTTACTTGGCAACACTGGGAATATACCCCTACCTAGGTATGTAGTGATACTGAATTGTGTGGCTTACATTGCACACAGCACAGAGCATTTAGGGTGAGGTGTGTCCCAGGTTACGTGTTACATGCAGAAAATCCCCAGACATGTACAGTATGCTAATGGGGGATGTAATGGGTGTATATGGACAATACGTAGTTTGCCATACCTTCATAAACATATTAACAGACACATAACAGGCAGACATACATCCGAGAGACCAGGGCCTATCATTGCTAACTAACTTGACCATGTGTCCAATGTGTTACAGGTAGGCTGCACACAGCACATGCATAACTGGCCTGGATTGTGGTATCAGTTACCTGTATGGTTGATGGTGACAGTGGTAACCATAACGTGGTACATGGGACATATACCGGGTGTACCTTGGTGTAATACTGCATATCCAAACCCATCCCTTTCACAAACGTGGGACAGGATTGGGTTACAACAAACTAGTCCTTCAAATCAAAATCTACTTTTTGGAACAACTGACATGGTAGTAATGTCACCTAAACCGTCCTGAGCTAACGGTGACTCGGAAACAGTCTGAAGGGGAAAACATGGTTCATTTGACACCTGAACAACTTCAAAATACTTACACAGGGCTTATTGGTGTTCTGGATATACAGGACTGGTTAAAAAACTTTCTTGTTCTTGGCTCTGACAACATACAGCACAGTTCCGTGGCATTGGCAAGTGGAGGTGAGAATGTATTAGTGTTACAACTTAAAATGCTTGACTACAAGCTGTTAAAACATAAAAAAAACTTAAATTAGAAATAGCTTACTTCACAGAATGTAGTAAGCATAATTGTTCCAAAAGGTTTAATATCTTGGCAATACCCTACGGGGTTGCAAACGGGTACCCCTTTTCATATGGAACTGTTAGAACTTTTTAATAAACAAGGTATGGAACTGATGAATATGATATGTAAACATTACCAAATTGAGGTCAATAGACTCTTGGGGAAAGTAGAACCGCTAAGTAATGACATCAGAAGACATGTCGATTACCCTAGATACCATTATGACAATAACAGAATCTTTTCGAGTATTAGTCAGCAGTTAGAGAAATTAAAAAACACCAAAATAAAAAAACTTGAAAGGGATTGGGGTGAATACAACCGAGGGACTGCATATCCAAACCCACTCCTTTCACAAACTTGGGACAGGATTGGGTTACAACAAACTACTCCTTCAAATCAAAATCTACCTTTTGGAACTACTGACGTGGTAGTAATGTCACCTCAACCATCTAATAGTACTAGAGACTTGGTAAGGAGTGAGAATGTTAGAAAGGTCGCTAATGATTCAAATACAATGAATAATGGGACACAAACAAACACAAGTAAAACTTTGTACTCTGAGGCGTTACAAGTTAGCCGACAAAATGTTCACCAGCAGATAACAAACAATCACAGTCCTACAAAAGGAAATACACAGAATCCCTACAATAAGAGGGGGAAGGCGAAATTCAAAAGGTAACAGAGCAAGTGGTTTCTGATACTGAAGACTACTGTAAAATAGTAATGAACTCAAACGGAGACTTTAAAATATATAATTTTTCTCAGTATGACCTTGCTGGCAAATTAATTGACTTATTAGCTAAGGGATTAACATTTATCCCAAGTTTTTCATCTGACTTGGATAAAACACTTTTAGACTTTAAATGTTTTATTAGAAAACTTAATTTAGCAATCTTGTTTAATGGTCATGAACATTTACAGGATAATTTGTATGTGCCCAGCACCTTTAACCCACCTACCCGCCCAGTGTTGAATGTTTTCGAACAGATTTGTGAATTAGATTTTAGGAATGTTTTAAATGGGAATAGAAATAATTTTAAAAGGGAACTGTATAATATTTCTAAGTATGAACAAGAGTTATCTGAATTCTGGAAACAAGCATTGAGAATAATGAACCCGGACAAGGGAGGGGGTCTGGTACTAATGGATTCAGTAGATTATTCTACAAGAATGAAAGCGATATTAGATAGTGACACTTATGAAAAAGTTAGTATTAATGAATTGAATATTGCCTATAACAGAATCAATACATATCTTAATGATTTGTTCATTGAGGCAATTATAGATCGTAGTACACTGAATTATTTATCTAACATTTTTCCTCGTTTGCTGGGGATATTTGGTCTACCAAAAATTCATAAAAATTTATTGGATCCACCTATGAGGGCATTAGTTGATGCAAGATTTTCTGTAACTTATGGAAGTGCTAAATTAGTAGACAATATTTAAAAAAATAGATGTCAGTCAAGAAAAACACATTTTCCATGATTCATGGTCTTTCTTATCAGATATTTCCTTAACTGAATTTAAACCTGGATGTAATTTTTTAACAGTAGATGTTTGTGATTTATATTCTTCTATACCACACAAAGAAGGAATTGAACTTGTTTTAGCTAGAATGCGAATGTATAGTGCTCCCGTTTCCAAATTAAGAATTGTTGAAGAATTACTTAGTATTATTTTATCTAACAATTTCTTTTGTTTTGAAAATGAGATTTACCTGCAGCGCATTGGTGTAGCTATGGGCTCACCATGCGGTGCAAGTTTCGCAAATATGGTTTTAGCCCAATAGGAACACATTTACATTTTTACTAATGAAGTATTTATGCAACATTGTTTCTATTACACTCGCTTTTTAGATGATATATTCATCCTATTAGATGGAGATGAATACAGAGCTAAGACCATTTTGCAAGAAGTTAATGAAAGTATTGACGTTTTAACCTTTACAAGTAACTTTGGAGTGGAGAGCATTTCTTATTTACATATATTATTGAAGAAAGACCTTAACTTTGGATGTTACACAGCCACAATTTTTAGAAAAGAAACGTATTCTAACATGTTTCTTCACTTTTCAAGTCTTCACCCACTGAGTCAAAAATGCTCGGTTATTAAAGGACAGTTTGTCAAAGCAGCCAAGATGACTACTAAGGATTGTGATTTTCAGGTCGAATGCGACCTTCTTACTAAAATGTTTCTAACAAGAGGTTACCCTGAACTACTAGTCAAGACTTATTAGTTGAAGTTACACAGAAACGTGTAGTAGGATTTTATAAACCAATCCTACGCTTGCCAGAAAATGTTTCAACTAAAATAGATTCACCTAGTGAAAATAGGTGTAATGTTAGCACGTTAGGTTTAGTAACTAACCCAGGATTTACCCCAGCTAATGTTAGTAGATATAACATTAGTTTTATTGTTTCCTATAGTCATGATGCAGTAGAGATTAAAAAGATAGTTATTAAAAATTGGAGTTTTTTTAAGTAATGATAAGTCCATTATGGAAAAAGTAGGGCCCTCTCCAAGAATATTTTTTAGAAAAGGTAACAATTTAAAACAACTATTAGAGAAACTGATCCCAATGTTTGTCAGTAACCCGGGTATGTACAAGTGTGAATCTTGCAATATATGCAGATTCATAGCTACTGGCCAGACATTTTCTATAGAAGATACCACATATTTTATTAAGAAAAGATTTAACTGTAATACTAAAATGGTGGTTTATTTGGCCCAGTGTTCCTGTTGCCCAGTTTACTATGTAGGGAAAACTGAGAGAAAATTTAAAGAACGTGTTTATGAACATTTGTATGCCATGAAGAAAAATAAAATAAAAAACACTTTAGCTAGACATACTACTAACTACCCCTCACACAGTTTTAATTTTAGGATTATAGATCAGGTTGTACCTAAATTAAGGGGTGGCCCAAATAATTGTCTGTTAGAAAAATTAGAACTCTTGTGGCAATTTAGATTAAATTCATATCATTACCCAGGTTTAAATGACATTTGTTCAATTTCTTGCATTTTGAAATTAAGAAGTTTAAATAGATGATCATTTTTGAAACACACCTACTATTGTTGCATATGTGAATTCCTCTTGGTTTACCATTACTTGTTCTTGAGGTAGCAACTTGATATAGTAGTAACTTGTGTTACACATAAGAATGTATGAATTCAGTTTTAAATATAACTATGAATTAACTTTGGTTTTAGTGACTTATAATAATTATTAAATAGTGAAATAAGTATATTTTGATTTTATAAATTATTAAATATATATAATCCATTTTGATATTTGACCCATATAAATATATACCTTTTAAGAAAGTATTTGAATTATAGGCTGAATTAATTATAAAAACTTGTATATTGTCAGACTCTTCTATAAATATAAATCTTATAGTATATATAAAATTTTTATACATGCTTGTCGTTTACAGACTTAACACTGTGAGATATTTATATGTCCGTTTTCAGGTTTTTATACCTTTAAGGCTGCTTTTTGTTACTTAGTATTTAATAATGCCTAGTTGAAAATGTTTAATTGATTAATTGATTTGATTGATTCGTTAACTATATGTTTTTAACTGAGTATAAAAAGACACATATTATTTCTGTAATTTGTCTGATGAAGTCCAGTCATTGTACTGGATGAAAAGCGCTTCATGTTATTAAAGTCTTTCATTCAAGTTCTCCAGTGGGGCGGCCACGTTGGTGCAGCGGTTAGCATTGCCGCCTCACAGCAAGAGGGTCTCCAGTTCGATTCTCGGCTGGGGTGCCTTCTGTGTGGAGTCTGCATGTCCTCCCTGTGGATGCGTGGGTTTCCTCCGGGTGCTCTGGTTTCCTCCCACATCACAAAGACATACAGTAGGTGGATTGGACACTCTAAATTGGCCCTAGGTGTGAGTGTGTGTGTGTGTGTGTGTGTGTGTGTGTGTGCCTTCTGTGGAAGGTTGGGCGCTAGGCTGGCAACTCGACACCATAAAACTCCACTGCTAATCATGAGCGGACAGATGATCCGCTGTGGTGACCCCTAACCGGGAAAAGCCGAAAGAAGAAAAAGAAGTTCAAGTTCTCCAGTGCCTTCTTTGCTTTTTGTACCTTGGTGTAATGGCAGTGTACACAGCACCCACATTCCCCAGTATATATTGTACTCCCTGAAACCCATGATGACACTCTGCCATACCCATCATCACTTATTGGCCACGACTGCAATATAACCAATAGTATATCCCAACAGTGCTACTACAGGTGTATGCATCTAATGCACATGCCACACACGTAGTAGGGTGCTGCATTGTAATGCCTCACCTATGGGCAGCAACAACACTATCTGTACTACTGTGTGGCAATGGGTATTGTAATAGTAGTATGTGGCCTCGGAATGCTGTACCCTACAGATATACAGACATGCACACATACACACACTTGCCAGAACACAATGGGTATCCCATGCCTATCAACCCATTTGCACAACACTGTTGTGCTGGCACTGCAAGGCTCGTGTAGCCAGTATGGAGAGGAACCTAACAGGGTACATGTAATGTCCCATACAGCAGCAGCAGCCAACTGACTATGGCAATGGGTATTGCGGTGGTTGTGAAGGCCCTCATGGAATTCCCAACTACAGGTATGCTAACACACATACACTGCTATACTTAGTCATGTACATGTACACATGTGTCAGTACTGGGGTGCATCACTGCAGGTGGTCATAGCTGTGTACCTAGCTATTGTCCAAGGAGAGATGAGCTGTGTAGGGGTTGTGTGTATAGTGGTATCCTGCCACCTGCCATGTGGCAGTAGGCAATCTATCAACAGACACTACTGTGGTGGCCCTCAGGGTGAGAATGACGTGCATCAGCAAATCCTCCAGGTGCCTCCTGCACATGGCCACTGAGGTGATCAAGTTGACATGTATGCAACATGCATTACAACACATGGTTAGTGTCTGTGATAGAGACCTGTACCCAAGGATGTTCTGTTGACTGTGGTAGTGTAGTGAAGGTACCCGTGGCATGTGGTGCGTACAGGGTGTCATCTCCTATATGTTGAAAAATGATCACAGGTGGCAAGACAAATCCAAGGAACAAAATATAATCCACAGAGACAAGTTTTAATTCATAAAAACAAGTAGTGCAAGTGCTTTCATCTTGCTTTTGTGAGCAAGATTTCATCAGACAATCAGAACTAATGCAAAATGCAGCTATTTAAAATGTCACATGCTGAAGATCAATTAGCTTCTAAAAGCAAAAGTTACAGATATTTAAAAACATTTCAATATAAATACAAATGCTAAATGAATAAGCATGAATAAATAGGCAAATGTGAATAAAACTGACCAAGAATGAACATGAATGCTGAGGATGACCTGATTTTAAAAATATTATAAAAACTTTGTTTAAAAACTGCGCTAATAATTACTTGAAGTGCAAAATGAGCAATTCATTTAAAAGAAGCAATTAATTGAAAAGAAAGACCCACTAGTAAAATCAATTATTACCCAGCCTGTCAGTTAACTAATATAATACAAAAAATACAAAGAGTATAAAAAAGTAATTCTAGTAAGGTCTAGTGATGTAAACAAACAACAAATGTACAGAAGAAATGATTGATTACCTCTGTGGACTCTTCAGTTTTAAAACACAAGACAAGGAACATAAATCATTTAGTCCTGGAGCATTGTAGGCATTCAATTTTATTTGCCATAATAATTCGAACAGTTCTAGCTTAAGGGTGAGGGATCCCCACTGGGATCTTGCTCAATTTGATCAATCACCCTAAACATGAAACTGTGCTGGGGGTGTCTGTGCACTGCTTAGTCAGTGCATTCTCCAACTTTAACATCCTGATGCTTTAAATATGTTCATAGATCCTGTCTTTGAATCTACAATCAGTTTTACCAATGTAGAAACAAGGGCAGAGGTTGCAGGTTGCTAAATAGACCATTCCCTTGGTGGCACAATTAAATCTTTTATTTATGTAATATTTTCTCCCTCTAATGGAGAAGGCATTACCCACCTCCATAAATCTACACTGGGAGCAGCTCTCGCATTTATGCATGGCTGGAGCTCTTGCAACTGGGATCTTACCCCACTCCAAAAAACTTGTAAGGTTCTGCCCTCTTCTATAGACAATTCTAGGTCTGGATTCAAGAATAGAAGTCAGATCTGTATCTGAACTAAGTAGAGTCCAATTGTTATACAAAAGTTGTCATATTAACTTAGCATCGATACTGAATGATGTGATAAAAGTCACCTTGGGTGGGTTTGCTTTATATGACTGGCTCTGCCCAACTAAAGATGTCACAGTGTTGAGGGCTACATGTCTAGTTGAAAGTATTGGACTAAATACTCCATTGTTTCTCTTGTGTTGGACCTCAAATATTATCTCTTCTAAAAGTTGACTAGAGTACTCCCATTTCAGAAACATTCGCCTCAAGGTTTGAAATTCCACAGAAAATTCATTGTCATCAGAAATCATGCGGGCCACCCTCACCAACTGGCCCTTAGCAACAGATTTCTTTTGTTGATAAGGGTGACTACTGGTGCAATGAAGAAAGGAATTGGAGTAAGTGGATTTTCTGTGAATCTTAGCTTTGAACACTTGGTTCCCTCTATCTTTATATAAGTCTACATCCAGATACGCTATGTTTTCTGTACTTGAAGTATATGTAAAGGATAAAAAATTTGTAGAGGCATTCAAATAATCAATAAACTTGGGAATATCTTCGATAGTGCCATCAAACATAATGAACACATCATCCAAATATCTAGTGTAGTAGTAGATATTGAAGCTAAACTCGTTGTTGTTAAAGGCAAAGTGTTGCTCCTAATGGGCCATCATGAGGTTAGCTAAGCTAGCCTCACATGGAGAGCCCATTGCAACACCCGTCTTTTGTAAATATCTCCTTTCAAACATGAAATAATTGTTTGTCAAAATTAAATCAAAAAATTCCTGTACTAGCTCAATTTCTCTTACTGAACTACCCTTATCCGTCATGAAATTGAATACCCATTCAATTCCTGTATCTACAGGTATGGTGGTATACAGGTCCTTAACGTCAATGGTCAGGAAAACAATGTGATCTCTGTATTTGAGGACATTGACATTACTTAGAAAGGACCAAGAGTCTTTGCAAATATGGTCCACACATTCAACCAATTTCTTTAAAACTGTGTCGATGTACTTAGCAATGGGATAAGTAATGGACTTTCTTCCATTCACAATAGGCTGGAGGGGTGGATCCTCTAAGCTCTTGTGAACCTTCAGAATTCCAAAAATTATAGGTATCAGTGGGGCCAAGCATGACAAATAATTATACAGGTCCAATGAAATCCTAGACTCTATGAACAAGTCATTCAAGCAAACCTTAATTTTCTATTGTGATTTGTTCATTTCATTCAATGAGGCTGATATATAATTGTCAGTATTCAACAATCTCAACATACGATCTCTATAACTGAATTTGTCAAAAAACACAAAGCCACCTCCTTTATCTGGTTTGATTTTAACATTCTAAAAATGCAAAGAATTTAACCTATCCCCATCTAACTCATTAAAATTCAAAGTGTTACTGGAAGAAATAGATCTACTACTATCTAAAATGTCACGTAAGTCTAATTCACATACACATTCAAAAGTCAACAATGTAGGAGGCAAAGGTGGGTTAAATACACTGGGTATTCTGCATTCTCTATGTGCTACGGGTTGGTTCTTAAACATACTCTCCAAATTTAATTTACGTGTGAAGAGTTTTAAATCAATGACTGTCCTTGCTAGATTAGCTCGCTGGTCAGGGACAAAAGTTAAACCTTTGGCAAAAAGGTCAGCCAAAGTGTGTCCACAGCCATGCTTGAATAGTTAAAAATTGTAAAGTCCTGGTCGCTATTAAACACAGTACTGTAAGAACTGGTGTTGACTGCATCAAAAGTGCCAGCTAGGTCATAGCTGGCTGGAATAGCAACTACCTCTGGGATGACCAGTTCAGTCTCAGGCCTTTTGCATTCAGTGGCCTCAGGTCATTGTACAAATTGGTTTGGAAGCGGCCTCGGTTGTAAAAATTTTGAGAACTATTCTCATGATTCTGAGGGTCGTTGCCAAATATAGGTTCTTCGTTAGGTGAAGCAAAGTCCCGGCTGTTGTTCCTTTGATTGGTGCTATTCCCTTGGTTGGCATTAGTGACAATACCCCTTGACATGTTCTTACTTCTAGTGCTATTCCGCAATCGGCCATTCCAACTAGAGCCCTCAGGTTGTTGCTCCCATGGTTCACTTACTGCCTCAGCATAGCTGTATTCAGGGGGCTGAACACATGGTCTATCTGGACCTTGGTTAAATTCAATACCATTAGAATGAATTGAGGGATTAAGCCAAAACTAGGCAGGTGGAGATTTAGGGTAGGCTGATCCCTTACTGTAGTCATTATTGTCCCTTACTAGTTTTTTATTGGCTTTTAGCTTGGATATCTGACCATTAATACTTGTAAAATATGGTCATATTCATACTTGTATCTATCAAAATCTGGGTCCATTTTAATACCTTGGTCAAGTGCTTCTATCTCTTCATTCAGTGCCTCAATAATGACTGTGTAATGTTTGATGTACAATTCAATCAACTCAAAGCCATGTTTATCAAATAAGCATAATAAATCCTGATGAAGAATAGAATAGCGTACTAGACCTGTTGGAAAATGCCAGGATCTCAACCCTTTAGGTACCTGGCATCTTTGTAAGCATTCCCAGAAGTAGGCAATTTCTAGTTGCAGCTTTTTAACTTTAAAGAGCTTGTTGTCAAACATTTTTTATTTTTCTACCATATTGGAATTAACGGCTTCACAAGGCTGGTTGCCATTTAAACAGGAACTGTCAGTATTTAATGAAACAGGCTCATTCAGCCAATCTTTAAGGTGCATGCCAGCAAAAGTATTTGAAACAGTGTTTAAAGCATCAACAGGCTGGGCAACACTCATATCCCTGAGTTCCCAAATGATGGATAGAATCTGCACAAGGAATATTATTTAAACTAGCAATGTTGTTTACACTAGAATTAAGTTGGGAAACCCTTGTTTCACTCCAGGCTCCCAACTAAACAGCAGCGTCAACTGTAAGCAAACATTTACCTCTACAGGCTTCAGCCATTGCTATGGGATTCCCCTTCGGGTCAGACTCACCATTTAAAATGCTGACATTACCATTGCTGTTGGCAGATTCTTGCTGGTGATTAGATTCAGAGGTACAAGATCTCACGGATAAGTTTTTCACAGTAATTGTAAGTTCATCCACTTTCTTAGTCAGGGCAGACACAACATTCAGCAACTGTTGCAGCTAGAGTCATCCAAAGGTTCCTTTCCTTATGAAAACAAAGGTTCCTGAGTGGAACTTGCACTTGCAGCCATGTGGTAAACAAACAAAAACCACTAACAAACTTGTAAAAAATAACTACAAAAAATGCTGAAAAATGAACACAGGTGGCAAGACAAATCCAAGGAACAAAATATAATCCACAGAGACAAGTTTTAATTCATGAAAGCAAGTAGTGTAAGCACTTTCGTCTTGCTTCTGTGAGCAAGACTTCATCAGAAAAACAGAACTAATGCAAAATGCAGCGATTTAAAGTGTCACATGCTGAACATCAATTTGTTTCAAAAAGCAAAATTACAGATATTTAAAAACATTTCAATATAAATACAAATGCTAAATGAATAAGCATGAATAAATAAGCAAGCATGAATAAAACTGACCGAGAATTAACATGCACGCTGAGGATGACCTGATTTTAAAAATATAAAAAACCTTGTTTAAAAACTGTGCTAAATAATTACTTGATGTGCAAAATGAGCAATTCATTTAAAAGAAGCAATCCATTCAAAAGAAATACCCACTAGTAAAATCAACTATTACACAGCCTGTCAGTTAACTAATATAATACAAAAAAATACAAAGAGTCTAAAAAAGTAATTCTAATAAGGTCCAGTGATGTAAACAAACAACTGTACAGAAGAAATTATCAATTACCTCTGCAGACTCTGCAGTTTTAAAACACAAGACAAGGAACATAAATCATTTAGTCCTGGAGCATTGTAGGCATTCAATTTTATTTGCCATAATAATTCGCAAAGTTCTAGTGTAAGGGGGAGGGGTCCCCCCGGGATCTTGTTCAATCACCCTAAACTTGAAACTGTGCTGGGGGTGTTCATGCACATGCTTAGCCAGTGCATTCTCCAATTTTAACTTCCTGATGCAGTAAATATATTCATAGACCCTGTCTTTGAATCTAGGATCAGTTTTACCAATGTGAACAAGGGCAGAGGTTGCAGGTTGCTAAATAGACAACTCCCTTGGTTGCACAATTAAATCTTTTATTTGAGTAATATTTTCTCCCTCTAATGGAGAAGGCATTACCCACCTCCAT
Organism: Protopterus annectens; assembly: GCF_019279795.1. NCBI lineage: Eukaryota > Metazoa > Chordata > Ceratodontiformes > Protopteridae > Protopterus > Protopterus annectens. The sequence goes on along the minus strand of NC_056729.1, from coordinate 1,095,243,630 downwards.
AAATCTACACTGGGAACTGCTCTCACATTTATACATGCCTGGAGCTCTCGTAACTGGGATCTTATCCCTTTCAACAAACATTTAAGGTTCTGCAATCTTCTATAGACAATTCTAGGTCTGGATTCAAGAATAGAAATCAAATCTGTATCTGAACTAAGCAGAGTCCAATTTTTATACAAAATTTGTTGTATTAAGTTAGTATCGATACTGAATGAAGTGATAAAAGTCACCTTGGGTGGGTTTGCTTTATATGGCTGGCTCCGTTCAACTAAAGATGTCACAGTGTTGAGGGATACATGCCTAGTTGAAAGTATTGGACTAAATACTCCATTGTTTCTCTTGTGTTGGACCTCAGATATCATCTATTCTAAAAGTTGGCTAGGGTACCCCCATTTCAGAAACATTCCCCTCAAGGATTGACATTCCTGATGTATAATTGTCAGTATTCAACAATCTCAACATACGATCTCTGTAATCGAATTCATCAAAAAACACATGGTTAGTGTCTGTGATGGAGACCTGTACCTAAGCATGTTCTGTTGACTGTGGTAGTGTAGTGTAGGTACTCATGGCATGTGGTGCATACAGGGTGTTGTCTCCTGTATGTGCCAGTTCTTACACAGCTAGGCAGATGTCAGTGTCAATCAAGCTTAGGTTGTCTGTACATATCCCAACTGGATACTTGCCATTTGCACATCTGTACAGGGACTGACAGTCATCAGCTTGACAAGTAGCTATGCAGTAGGATGAGTGTGTTGATAGATAGACATTTGATAAAAATATGTATGCCATAACTACATGTCAGAAGCCCTCACTAGCATGTGCTGTACAGTGGTAGTCTACAGTTACATTCCACATGTCAGATCATTACCCAGTAGGGGTTATGTACTGTGATACAGCTTATACACCAGGGATACAACAGCGAGGCCTCAGAGTCCAGCTATGCCTGGAGGTGTGCCTGTTGTCAATACTACATTTAGCACTCTGCTCTTGCCTGGGTAAGCACTGTCAACAGTAGTGCTGCCATGATACACTACACGTCAGTGTGACAGCATGTACCCTGGGCTACTACACCTGTATGTAACACATTCACATGGATGACAGTGCTGTACAGGCCTCATATACATCTGTGTCCCACACATGACACTCACACCCCTTTCTACTGTAAAGACAGCACATAGGCGCATGTATTGTACATGGCATTACATACACTTATTACAGATGTCATTACCCTGCTATGTTATCAGACAGGGTGGTGTGAACTGGTTACCAGGGCTAAGCCATGTTTAGGAAGTATCAACATTGCTTCAATATAACAGCTGAGCTGATTTGCACAATGGTAAGCGAAGCCTACACTGTGTAAGTGCCAGTACGTTTACACATAGCTTAGCACCACTTAGCTTCATGCAAACCCATGCAAACCCTCTTAAAGCTGCTCAAAACTGCCTTAACCAGTTCGTATCTGACAGCCCTTGTTCTGCCCAGCAACAAAATCAACAGCTCTTGGAGGTCTTGAACCCAGGACCCTGTACACTACAGTCACAACACTTAACCACTACAGCATGACCACTGTGAAGACAGCTGGTGTTTTACCAATATATCTGTCAATACACATATTGAGTAGTATTGAACAATTGCCTTTACTTCCACAATTGTGTAGTACTTGTTATTAATATGACTGTTGCATCACATATGTTGTTTTATCATAATGTACACATAGCAAATACATAAGGTGAGATACATCTGGGAGGGTATGCACAACCGTGAGGTTTACAAATGACAGGAATATGGCTATATACATATAATAGGTTGATATATGTCTACATGTACATACACATGTATACTCATACATATGTCTGTATACACATCTGTATAGTGCAACATATATATGCCCATGTGTACATCTCTTCATATGTACACACACACACACACACACACACACACATATATATATATATATATATATATATATATATATATATATATATATATATATATATATACACACACACATCCTATGTGTACAGATATGCCTATTTATGTGGCTATATATGTAGATATCTATAACTATACATGCATACATATCTCTTCTGATACACCTGTTACTGTCAATATATATGTAGATATCCATATGTATATGTGCATATGTATCTCTATCTGTATATGTGTAGACATATATTGCTCTGTATATGTATATATCTGAGTGTTTATATGTATATATATGTACATATACATATCCATCTATGTATGTCAATGTGTATATGTGTATATATCTATAAAGATATATGGATAATTATATATACATATATGTTCACCATATGTCCTGAACATGGAGTGGAGCCCTACCTCAGCCCCAATAGTCCCAACCTCTTAGTGCAATGGGTTGTCAGGTATGTATTGCAGGTATATTTTTAGACTATTGCTTCTGTAATAGGGATTGTCTTCACAGACATGTTGTGTGTGGGAGATCACATCTGCTTTTAACATGTGCGCCATTGGCTACTGACAGACATCCTAAGGACATCATATTACAGTACCACTGCTAGCACAGTAATGATCCTGTGAACTACAGCAGATATATGGCCAATATATGTGGACAGTCTGACATACTCTGGTCAGTCCAGAGGTATACACAGAACCCCTTCATTCAAGACATGTGGACCAAGCCTGACAATGTGGATGTTAACAGCCATGTAGATGGGTATAGCACGTAAATAGTGGTATACATTTTCCCCCATAGGTTATGCATTCACACACCTCTGACTCTCCTGACACATAATAACCGCTGGTACAGAGGTGCCATGGCCACATACTACCCACTAGTTAGTGACATACATCTGTACAGCATCCTACTGCTTTGTCTGACATACATGACTGTTATGGTGACATGGCAGCAGTACATCTGGCAAGAATCTGGACATAACATCTCACTGGGTAAGTACACTAAGCTGCTAGGCATGTAACAAAGCACTGTGCAGGCTACAGGCAGACTGCCACAACACTGGCCTACATTTCCTATGGGGGAATACACATGTACCTGTATATATAGCAGGCTCTACAGGCATGTCACAGCACAGAGTAACAGACACCTATGTGAAAATGCCTAACCACAACCAATGTGAACACAGCCACATATGGTAAGTTAGCGTAATATTACAGTATATGGACTATCTGATCATCCTCATATGTGCTACTCACACATTAACCCTACATATACTGGGCCGCTGCACAATGTGGTCCAATGCTTATCTGTGGTATGGGACATGTGTGTGTTTGGCCCTACAAACATGTAAGCCAATAGGGTAACATACAGTGGAGCAGCATGTAACATCAGATAGAACAGGACCAAGAACAATGACATCTACCACAGTCTGTACACAGGCCAAGGTATATATTCACAATACCCACACTGTTGACAATCACCATATGTACAAAGACCTCAGTACTGTACAAACAACCACAGTATGCCCAGATTATGTCCTCAAATATAACCCCTACTAACATGTGTAACAGTCTGATATCTCACTGGCTTGTAATCAGTTATGATGTCAATAAATACAGTATACAGAACATATGCACCTCTTACTGCATGACATATGTACAAATGTTGGCAGAGTTGTGGCTGGAGGCACAAACACAGGCCCAATATTGACATGTTGCTGTGATAACCTCATACATTTACTGTTGTAACAGGGTTTGTTGCAACATGTCCTATGAGGGATATGAAGTCAGTAACTCTCATGGCTGTCACCATGTACTAACTGCAATCCTCACACTATGCTTCTGCAGTTCACAGATAGGTGCTCTGTGGTAACACAAGAAACAAAAGGCACCACATACTGCCCAGTCTGCAGATGACCCTACAGATGAAGGTTTCCTCATAAACATAGTGCTGACATGACAGGTATTAAAACATGTAGGATGGCCATATCCACACACACCCTGTTAACTGAACATTACTCCAAATGCAGTATAGCAGCACTTACATTCTGTAGTCATGTCGTTTGTTTATGGCAGGGACCACCAGATTGGCTTCCTTTTTTTTGGAGGATAGCATCTTGGTTCTGTTAGGGATTGCATGATTCATGCACTTGTGTAAGTGCTTATAAAGTGCATTTGTGTAGGATTCAGCAGTCATACCTCTATTGTCTGTCAGCATGGCTGCCGTGAAGTTTGCCACTTCTGTCTTAAGAAGCATGAAGTTGGCTTTGGAGAAACTTTTTATGGTGGTTTCCCTAATGTGGGTCAGGGAGGATGTGGATGTCTAGGGTGATTAGCTTGTGGTCAGATCTGACCAACGAGGAATTGACCTCTGGTGTGGAGCAAAAGTTGCCCATGTTGGTAATAACCAGGTCTAGGATATTGCTGCCCCTGGCGGGGATGTGGATAAGTTGGTCCAAGGCATTGGAATTTATGAATTCCAGAAAACGTTGAGCACAAGAGTTGATACATGAGTAGTTTTCCCAATTAATGGGGGGGGTACTTGAAATCGCCTATTATTAGGGTGTTAGGTTGTACCCTAATATTTTCCAGTGTATCAAGAAATGAGGAGTGGAAATCCTGGGGCATGGTGGGGAATCTGTAGCAAGCTACAATTTGAATTGCAGTTTTGCCCAGAGTTAGTTTCACTTGGATAATCTCAGATGCATTATGCTGAGCAACTAGACTGGAGGTGTGGATATCCTTAATGAATATAGAGCCGCCTCTGTCTTTAGTGTTTCAGTCCAGGTTAGGTGGCCGAAAGGTGTGGTATGAATTATAGCCTGGTAATGCAGGGGTACTCTCTGGAACCTTGAACCAGGTCTCTGTCACTGCACAGATGTCAATGTTCTCCATTTTAAGGGGTGCCTCGAGTGAGTCCATTTTGAGGTTTAGACTTCTATGACTGAATAACAATACCCTCAGATTTTGCTTGCTTGTACCTGTTATGGTGGAGAATTTGTCATTTGAACCTTGCCTAAAAAAGGCACTATAGAGGTGGCTAGAGTCTTGGCCATTATCCGGAGTCCCAGGGGCGACAGGTGCAGGCCAGCTCTGGCAAAGCATCATGGTTTGTTGATCATGTCATCCCAGGCAGACAGATACTGGATCCCCTTAGAATGACACCAGAAGCTTAGCAAATTGTTGAAGTCAACCATTTTGTCCTTGTACTGTGGTATCATTCTGGGTGATGGCAGGATGCTACTCAGGGCTAGGGTCATATCTGCCTGGGCTACAAGATCGGACAGCTCCTCCATGTCCCTTTTCATGTAGTCCAGGGAGGTACGTCTCAGGTCATTCACACCAACATGGACAATGACAGAGTCATATTTGTACTTGTTGTGGAGTGACCTGAGTGCATGCATCATGTGGCTGGTCCTGGCATCTGACAGGCAGCTGACAGTAACTTTCTCCTTGTTTAGCCTGGTGAGTGGAACATCAGTGTGCAGAATGGCACAAAATACACTGAACCGACCAATATCACCAACATCCTGGCAGACATGCTCAGTGCAAACTTCACTCCCCTTTCACCCCCAAAAGGGCCCATAACCATACCAGAAGAATGTAGAGCCCCTGAAATCATAGACACTCAGGTTAAAACAGCCCTCTCCAACACCAAAAACACAGCATCAATGGGACCGGACAGTGTCCCAGACTGCGTCCTACACAAGCTCAAAGATGAATTAACCCCCTCACCTAAACACACTGTTCAAACTCAGCCTCTCCACAGGCTACGTACCCATAGAGTGGTGCACAGCAATGGTTATTCCACTCCACAAAGGTGGAGCCATAACAGACCCCAGGAACTATCGCCCTATAAGCCTGACTAGCTTGGTCTGCAAGGCTATGGAGTGCATCATCATGGAATTCATTAACAGAGACATTGGGAACCTCCAAACAATGGACCCTATCCAGTTCAGCTTTGTTAAGGGCAGATCATGCCTCCTAAACCTGGTGGACTTCTTTGAGACAGTTACCAAGGCTATAGATGAAGGAAAGGTGGTACACACAGCCTACCTAGACCTCGCAAAGGCCTTCGACACCATACCCAATTCTGGTATTATAGACAAGCTCATCAGCATGAACATAAACCCCTACATCACAAGATGGGTTGCCATCTGGCTCATGGACAGAACCCACAAGGTAAGAGTTGCGGGAGCTAGGTCCAACTCTAAATTGGTTACAAGTGGTGTTTCCCAGGGCTCAGTCCTAGGACCCCTTCTGTTCGGCATATACTTCTCAGAGGTACAGGCAAGCACAGGAGGACTATGGATGACCAAGTTTGCAGACAACTGCAAACTAGGGGCTATAATTGTCTCTCCGGCTGACACAGACATCCTCCAAAAGGGTCTCACTGAGCCAGATACCTGGTGTCAAAATGATGGCCTCAAGCTAAATGCCAAAAAGTGTATAGTCATCCCCTTTGGAAAAAACAAAGTACACACAGACTACCACATAGGTGGTAGTCCCCTAAATACAGAAGACATAATAAGGGATCTGGAGACCCAAGTAGATATTAATCTCTTCTTTGATAATAACATTGCCAAACTGGTTAGAAAATCCTTCTATGTGGCCCACCTAATCACAAAAGGGTTGGCATCCAGATCAAACGAGGTCATTGTGCCCCTCTACACATCACTCATCAGACCCATCACAGAGTACAACGCCCCATTTGGGATGCACCTTACAAGACACCTGCAACAGCTGGAAAGACTACAGAAGTACCTCACCAAGAGGATCACTGGCCTCAAACAGATGCCCTATGCAGCTCGACTGAAGAAACTCCAGCTGTACTCGGTTGCATACCGCCTACTCAGACGTGATCTCTGCCTGACATACAAGGCCATGTCCAGCCCAGAATTGATGGACATGCTCCACCTAAAGAAAACCATATCCCCTCGAGCCACACACTCTAGATATCTAAACTTTACCACAACAATAAATAGGATGTGCTGGAGGGATAGATTCCTGTCTCAGAGACTTCCCATGCTTTGGAATAAGATTTCAATCTACATTAGGCAGAGCTCCTCACTAACAGTCTTCAAGGGAAACCTTGATGCATGGATGGGAAACAGAAAGTTTACCCTGGGGATCAATTCAGTGGCTCTGCTGGACAGAGGGGACAGAGGCACAGGGAACTAATCTAAGGAGGCGGTGAAAGCCAACACATTTTGGCTAGGCTTATAAATGCCTTCGGGCAGATAGCCTAGTACCTACCTATGAACTTATGAACCTAAGACACTTGCTGCTGGGTCCGTGTAACCAGTTTAGCACCTTGGTACAGTGCTGGTAGAGGATCCCATACTTGTACATCCATTGACATGACAGTATGGACTTATCTTGCTGTGGCAATACCTCACAGCTCTACAGATTCGCACAGGTTATCCATAGGGTGGGGCCATGAGTCAGGATATTACCCTTATTGTGGTGTATGGGGAATTATGTGACCACTCATTTATGTGTTTGCAGCCAGGGATAGTGTGTACACACAGCTTTGTGTTGGATCTTGCACATTCCATGCTGCCCATGCTCCCACCCCCCCTCTGTTATTCTAGCCTCTTCCATACAGTATGCATATATTCTCTGATACTTTCACTAAGGTTATCACCCCTTTACAGCTGTGTTTTGGTGTTGGCTACAGTTCATGCAGTGGGACATGGTGTATATATTACTGTGGTATATCCACATGGCCTTGCATATGGCTTATGTGGAGTGTGTTATGTTGTTATTTGGGTGTCCATGACATAACATGCATTGGCAGTACATGTGAGACACAGGCCTTTGGCAGCAGCCTGTGGGACATTTGGTGTTGATGTGGGCCAGATGTGGCAGGCCATTGCATTCTGTCAGTCCTACAGTCTCAGACCGCCATACAGTATATTCCCCTGGGGTGATAGGGTAGGTGTGTTAGGTGTTCATGCCAATACCGTTTATCAGTCTTGATCAGGTGGTGTGGATGCTGGCAGGGTGCTACCTATGGCTAGGGGCACACCTGCATGGAACACCTGCACTGCATGCTGCATTCTTTTGCTATTGTCATATACAGATGGGGTCATATTGTACCTATTCCCCACAGCAGGGATACGACCAGAGAGGTACCTGTGGGTGGTGTTTGGGTGAGCTGGGTGTATGTGTGCTATGGATACAACTTGCATATGACTCACAGATATGCATGGGGCATTCCAGTTATGCTGGCATGTGCAGGTACATCAGCTGTTTCCCAATACATCAGTCCTACCTCCTTTGTGATCTACAAGTGTTCGGGCAGACAACACCGGTATCCCCTACTACAGGTCCAGATAATGTGATGCATACCTGTTTGTACAATTCCAAGGGTGTCTCCATTTCACAGTTACACAATATATACTGTATGTCTGGGGTACTTTCCCCTGTGTACTGCTTGTATATCTAGCCCAACAGCCATGCCATGTCAATCTTTCAGATGGTGACACATATTACTACCACATATTTACAATGGCTTACTGCTAGCATGTGTTATACTAGTGGGAATTGTCTTAGGTACTGCAGTTGTGAGGACTTGGCCCTGTCATCAGAAGTAGTGAGCAATAGCCACCAGGTCATACCTCAACATGCATACATACTGACCACTCTCACATAACATGAAACACACACCAACCTAACACACACATACCTGCATATTGTGCAAATGCTACAATCTATCCTGCTACCTTGGCCACCATTGGGCATCTGTGCTCCACTGGTATTACACCTACACATACATGTTACTAGATTTCTACATAGGGTTGTGGGGGCACACCTGACTGTTACGATGTGTGTACATCAGATTGGGGGGGGGGCACACCAGACCATTACTACATTTCTAAGTAGGGTTGGGGGGAGCACATCTGACTGTTTCTACATTTCTAAACAGGATTGTGGGAGGGGATACACCTGTCTGTTTCTACATTTCTACACAGAGGTGGGGAGGGGGCACACCTGACTGTTACTACATTTCTACGCTGGATTGGGGGAAGGGGCACACCTGACTGTTTCTACATGTCTACATAGGATTGGAGGGGCACACCTGACTGTTTCTACATTTCTACACAGAATTGGTGGGGGCACACCTGACTATTTCTACATTTCTACACAGGTTTGGGGGGCACACCTGACCGTTTCTACATTTCTACACAGGATTGGGGGGGGCACACCTGACTGTTTCTACATTTCTACATAGGATGGAGAGGCACACCTGACACTTGTACACATTTGCTATGACTGTACTGGTATATCAGGTACTCCATTTCATTCTGTATTCTAACCTATCATGCTGACTAGAGGCATATCAGTGTACTACAGGACTTAGGTTTGATTGACCTACCCTTCAGAACTAACATCCCACTGCCTGACCTGATGTAGTATGTCTGTGTAGGCTGGGGGGGGGGTTACCCATAGGCATCATTCAGAGGCCATAGCACAGCCTTTGTTTGTATTTGTCTACACCTGTCCCACTGGCTGAGACTGTTGTTGAGTATGTGTGCCTCCCTGACTGGCATGTGTAAGTCATATGGACACACATGTGGCCCAGCACATTTCCTGCAGTGGGTTTTGTCACCCTGTGTAGTACTGGCTACTATGGTGACACCAGCATTTGTTACAGATCTCATGGTGCCACTATAGGTGTCTACTATCTGCTGGCATACCATTCAGCCACCTGATTCCGTTGCATGCTCACATCCATACCATAGATACAGGTAACATCACATACTACTCCATTCGGCAATTGGTAGGTTGAGTGACTTACCTTGTGGGCATGCCAGTATTGAGGGTGGTGCTGCTGGGCTGCCTATGTCGGATGCACATAGTACACTCCCTACACATGGTTGAGCACAGGTAGTGTCATGTTTGGCATCCCTTTTACTGTATGTGTGAGTCAGAGAGAGGTGTCATTCCCTGGGTCCTTCTTGTGTCAGTGTATGTGCTATGCATTGCCTCTTTGCCAAGGCTAGGGCATACTGGGCACGCCTCCTTCTGCCTACCGGGGCAGACTCAGGTTGTTCCTCCTCCGAGTCACTCTGTGCCTGTGCAGGCCTTGGCAATGGATGGGGGTTGTGTGGCCCTGCCCCGTGCTGTTCCTGCTGCAGCTTTTTCCACAGGATCATATTGTGTAGCATGGCACACATGATGACAGTTTGGGTACGTGTAGCTGGTGAGTACTGCAAGGCTCCACCGGATGTATCCAGGCACCAAAACCGTGACTTGAGCATCCCAAACATATGCTCTATTATAATTCTGGTCTGTGTGTGTGCCTTATTATGGAGTTCTTGTTCGGGTGTTTGTGCATTTCTGATGGGTATCATCAGCCACGGCTCCAGTGCGTAACCAGCATCCCCCAATAGGTGACCGTAAGGGATGTCCCCATTGGCAAATCTCTGGTACAGCTGCGTCAGATGCCAGATGTGGGAATCATGATATCATCCAGGACAGCCAGCACACACATTCATTATTATGCCCTGGGCATCACACATGACCTGGCAGTTGATGGAGGGGAAGCCCTTGTGGTTGATGTAGACCCTACCCCGCTCACTGGGTGGTGCTTTGATGTGTATGTGCATGCAGTCTATAGCACCCACTACCTCAGGGTATTCTCTTATTTGGGGGAACAGTTGTATATTGCTGGCCAATGCCTCACGGGTGTTAGGGAAATATACGTGCTCACTGGCATGTGCTGACATGGCATCCAGGAACTGGTGGAGTACCCTGGATGCTGATGCCTGTGAGATCCCCATCATATCCCCAGTTCGTCTTTGGAAGGTACCTGTAGCTAGTATTCTTAGGCCTACACATACCTTGGTATCCACTGGGATGGGTTCCCCTCTGTTAGTTCTGTGTGTCAGGCGTGGCTGGCACAGCTCAACAATTTGCTGTAAGAGGACCCTGTCCAGTCTATAGTGCTCCACTATCTCCAGCTCATGTAGCCCATGGTAGGTTACCCAGGGTCTGTACACTCTTCTCTGTCTCCTCACTGTGGGTTGGTCGACAGTATTCATATCCTCACCACCCTCAGCCTCTTCCACATGTTGTTGGGGCGGCGCAGTGGTGCCGTGGTTAACGTTGTCACCTCACAGCAAGAGGTTCTTTGGTTCGATTCTCAGCTGGGGTGCCTTCTGTGTGGAGTTTGCATGTTCTCCCTGTGTTCACGTGGGTTTCCTCTGGGTACTCCGGTTTTCTCCTACATTCCAAAGACATGCATCTGGAGCATTTCTCTCTGGGCCTCTGCTGAAAACAGGCTCTGTGGAACCTAGTCGGACTTTCCCGGTCAACAAATGATAAATAAATAAAAATTAAAAAAAAATAAAATTGTATGAAAGCTATTGCAGCCCCTATCATTTTGTTGTTTTGTTTGTTAAAATTTCCCCGCTTGTATACACCGGTGGTGTAGAGTATGGGAAAAACCAGAGGGAAAGGTTTTTGCATAGTTTATAGTAGTGTTCTGGGTTGGGCTGGTCTGCTGCCTGTGTAATTGCCTGATTCTGATACATTTCAGCTTACAGCTATGCTAGTTCTCCTAGATTACCTTCCTACTGCTGTTTTCCCTTCCCATTGCCTTCCTGTTTAAGGCCGGGGGTGCGCCGCACAAACACAGTGCTGAAATGTGCACAGAGCAGCTATTTCCTGGTTTACTTTTTCTTTCTTTCCTTTAAAACCCGATGAGTGGCACACACACATGCTTAGGCAATGTAAAGAGTGCTAGGCAGCCTCAGACACACCCCGTTGCTTAGCTCTGCTAAGCTAGGAGCAAACCCAAGGCACAGGCCTCCAGTCCATTTACAGTATGCCTGACACACACCCCTATGATGTCAGCAAACTTCTAGGCTTGCACCAAGCTATTGCTGCTCTTACACTGTTGGGTGCTTGACTAACATGCAGGGGAAATCTGTGATTCAGTATCATTCCCCTCATTTGCATAGGATTGCCTGCTTGCAGAATCCGGGGGTTAGTCTACCCTGTTACTGAATTTTGTGAAGTTTCTTCAAAATTCTCCAATCAAAATACTCTGGAGACTTGCCAGCTTTTGAAGAGATGAGCAGCTCAAAGCATTCTCATATAGCCTCTTCATTAAAAAAGGACATGCAGCAAATAACCTCGACACTTTTGAAACTAATTTTGAAAATAGATGTACTTCAGGACAATTTAGAGAATTTAAGAGAAAATAGCATAAAAATGATAGACATTCTTAAGGAAATGATACAACATCACAGTAAAATTTTTGATATGGAAACTGCATTAAATGATGTGGAAGGAAGATGAAAGGAAGAAGAGATACAAATTGAATATCTGCTGAAAATAAACAAATGGGCTACTAAACAAGTTTGATGACCCTGAAAAAGAGAAAGAAGATGTAACATATGGATGTTTGCCTTACCTGAAAAAGCAGTGAGAGATGGCATAATAACTTTTAAAATTATTTAGATACTTGGGTTGCTAAATCTACAGGAAGGACTTTCATATGCTATAGAAAGAACACACAGAGCCATAGGTAAGGCTATACCCACTGCTACAGCTTCACCTAGATCTATAATTATAAAATTTATGTCACTTACAGACAAGGGACAGGTTCTCAAAACAACACAGGAAAAATTCCTTGAAATTTGGTCAGCACAGCATAAGGTTTGACAATGATTATTCAACAAAAAACATTGAGTTAAGGAAAAATGCTGGTCATTAGTGAAACTGCTCAAGCAAAATGGACTTAAATCTAAGATAATTTTCCTGGCAAGAATAACAATGCATTTATCTAATAGACCAAGTATGTCTAACTCCATCAAAGAAGCAACTTCCTTTGTAAAGAATAACAATCTGATATTCACTACAGAAGAGATGGACTGGTCCCCTCCCAACTTGATGAGATTGTCAGAAAAAGACTCATGGACTGATATGAAAAAAAAAGAAACAAAAAACTGAACTAACCACAAATTCTACCTCAAAATGATCAAAGACCTCACAGATAACGTGAACTGAATATTGTGATTTCATCTGCTGATATATGTTAATATAATAATAACAAAAAGAAAAAAAAAGAAAAAAGCAAAGGTTCTCAACTATATAAAATCCTACATTACAAGAAAGCAACAAATAGATAAACATGTATACAGGTAAATACTCTTAAAACTCATCTGCTGCCATAATATATGGTTTAATAATTTAACTATATAAACTTAACTAGCATGTTAGAATATGTTAGACTATCAACTGCCTTGGTATTTACATGTATCATTCTTAAACATGAGCGGTAAAAACTTTTATCCAACCATGGTTTAACATGGTGCTTTAACTATTTATGTGCTTGTTTATGAGTTTCTTTGTTTGGGGCTTTGGTTATGGGTGTGAGATTTAGAATAGTTTGCAGGGGATGTGTTTTGAAGTTGGAGAAGGGTTGAGTGTGGTAGGAAAAGCCCTGAGACTTGGAATCATTCATTCAGGGGTAGCAAATTGTCATTATTCTCTCTGGTTATACTGCTCACATAGTCAAACCTTTTCCTGTGCTCTCTTCCTGCATTTGACTCATGCGTTCTATTTAGATTGCACACTGTGCTTAACTGCTCCACAAATGAAGACGAGAAAGTGGCCCCTGGAGACAGAAAACTCCCCAATTTTAAATACAGTTGAGTCAAGAAACGTCTGTGGTGCACTTGCCATCATGTAGATTAACCTAGTTTATAGAAGATGCACTTCCATGAGGGGAAAAATAAAACAATCAAAAATACATAAATAGGGTGTATTTCTTCTTTACTTTTGCACTACCGCGCAGTTTCCTTGACAATTACACTTTCCTGTCAAGGGCTGGGTTAACATACATTGTCATATAATGCAGAAGTGCAGAGATGTTACTTTGTGATATTTAAACTTACATTGTATGTGAGAAACTTATACTCACTGATTAAACCGATGAATACATGCCCTGCTCTCTCTGGGATAAAAGGTGAATCGGAGGCTGGTGATTGCCATTGCTGATATACTGCATCTAATTTGGTAAGGGGGCTTACTTGGAAATACAGTTTCCCTCATAATTAATAGTGACACAGTTCTTCAGTCTGGTGTGAACCTCTTGGACATCTAGCTTATAAAACGGCTGATGATCAATACTAATATATACATTTGAATTGCTAACAATAAATAATAGTGTAATCTTTTCTGTCTCTGGGCAATCAGTTACTGGGAATTGCATTGGAAGCAATGGTAGTTAAACTCAGTTCAGATGGTTGGGACAATGCCAAAAATGAAAACTACATATAAACATACCTCTCAACCATGCCAGATTCCTCGGTATTTACCAGTTTTGAGGGCAAAATAATGGGGTGCCATGAATTCCCAAGTGGCCCTTTCAATTCCTAATTTTTTTTAATTTATTTTTATTTACAAGTTTAAAGTTATTGCTGACATCAGCACACATCGTCAGTGGGGGGAGTGTGATAACATCAGTAGCTTTGTGAGGCAGACTGCTAGTGCCTGTACTGTTTGGAATTTTGAAAATTAATACTACCCGAGTGGACACATTACAATTTATTTATTATTTATTTTATTTTATTTTACATTTGTTTACTGGGATAGTCTGACTGGATACATGTCCATTTCCAGTGGACACCTGCGGAGAAAAGCTACAAAAAGACATTCAACAAACTGTTACATTTTTACAGTTTAAAACACAAAATAAAACACAAATAAAAGGATTTTTACACAGATGTAAACAAACACAAAAACAGATACACAAATAAATTACTACATTTTTACGCAGATTGAAACTTCTAGACAGTGTTTTTAAGAATGATAGGGTGTTGAATGCCTAGTAGGCTAACCTTGTAGTAGATCCAAGGAGATCATAGGATTTATAAGTTAAGAAATAATAAAGCGTAGGTAGAACTCTTCCATGTGCACATGAGTGATAGAGCTAGTCTGGATTAGGACAAGGACATAGCCATCATTTTTTAAAGTACTGAATCAGACTTTTCTTGAACTGAGGTAGAGAGAGTTCAGATGTAAGATTAGCAGGTAGACAATTCCAAGTTTTGCTATCAGAGTTAGCAAATAGAGATTTACTGTCTGTGTTGTATTTGAAAGTTTGAACTGGTAGTCTTTCAGATGAATGAAGTGCGCTAAAGTTACTGTAGGGGGTGATGAAGTTTATAAGTACACGTGTATTATCTGGTTGGTACAGGATCTTGTGTGCAACTATTAGTTGGTTAACCTGAAGTAGGTTAGGCAGTTCAAGCCATCCTAGTAGATTTAGGTTTTGACAGTGATGAGTTCTGTAGGCTGCATTGGTAGCAAATCTGGCAATGTGAGTGTAGCTGTTAGAAAGTTTATTAAGTTCAGTTTTGCTGAGGTTTGTAAATAGAGGGGAAGCATAGAGGAGGGTGGAGAGTAGATGTGTACAAGTAATTACAGTTCTGGCTAATGGCGTTAGGAAGGGTTTGATCTTATATAGTGAGCCAAGTTTTTTAACTGTTTTAATAGTTTTATTGATATGCAGATCAAACTTAAGGTTATCTATTATAACTCCTTTCAGTTTGGTTGAGGAATCTGGGGAAATAATGGTGCCATTGTTGGAGTTTATTGTAAAGGTTATAGGGGCAGACCTGTGAGTGGGGGAGGAAAGCAGCAGTTTGGTTTTATTAGGATTTAACATGAAATGATGGTTAAGGAGTCAATTTTCAACTGTTAAAAGTATTTTGGGATAGAATCTGCAAATCTGTAGGTGACATGTCGGAGCATACTAAAGTGGAGTCATCCGCATATTGAATGCATGTTGCATTTGGGATGACCTTATACAAATCATTGATGATAATGGAAAAGAATAGTGGACCTAGTATGGAGCCTTGGGCTACTCTGAGGGTGATGGGTAAAAGGGTGGATAGTTTGCTCTGCCATAGGACAGCCTGTCGTCTACCACTGAGATATGATTGAAACCATCGGATGGCCTGGTTCTCTAGGAAGATGGATTTCAAAGTGTTTATGAGTATTTGGTGGTTTACCATACCAAAGGCGTTTGAAAGCTCAAGAAAGATAGCAGAGGAAAGTTTATTATTGTTTTGGTGTTGGTTGATGTTAGAGAAGGAGTGGATGGCTGAGGTTGTACTATGGAATGGTCTAAAGCCATGTTAGGTGTTGGCTAGAAGATTATTATGGATAAGATAGTTTAGGAGTTGATTGTGGGTGCAGTTTTCCATAATTTTAGCCAAGGGTGACAGAAAAGCTTTGGGTCTATAGTTTAAAGGTTCAGTGGAGCTGCCCCCTTTATGGAGTGGGATGGCATGGGATATCTTCCAGACGGAGGGACTGGACACTTCAGTTATAGTTCTATTGATCAGGATAGTAATGGGGTATGCTATGACATAGCTTTTTGCAGATATTCTGCAAGGAGGAGATCAGCCGGCAGGGTGGTAAGTTTTAGTTTTTTAAGTAATGTTTGGACCAAAGATGTGCAAACTGGCTTGAAGTTAAAGGGGAGTTGGGAGCAGGGTGTAGTGGCCTAAGAATATGGGCATCCAGGGTATAACTGGTTATCTAGGTTCTGGATGGTTGTTGTAAAGAAGCTGTTAACAGTATTGGCAATTTCTGCTGGGGGGGTTTTGGTTAGAATCCAAGGGGGTAGGAGTGGAGAACTGTCCTGGACTAAGGAGTTTGTTTATACCTACCCAAAACTTTTGTGGCTTGTTTTGGTGTTTTTCTTGTAGATGACAATAATACTTTTTCTTGTCTAATGTGGTGGATTTTTTTGTTTCATTTCTTAGCTGTCTGTATCTAAGTTGATCTATGGGGGGTTTGTGGTCCTCGAAGTGGCCCATGCCCTATTTCTAAGTAGCATTTTATGACTGCTTTCTTTTGAGAGCCAAGGAGCAACTTTTGTTTTGGTTCTAATAGTCCATGCTGGTGCATGGGTTTCAAGGATGAATAGGAATTTTGTACTAAAGTAATTTACTGCTTCTTCAAGTGTTAATTGTTTCAGAACTGAACAATTGCAAGATTTGAGTTCATTTTGGAAATTTGTGCAGTTGAAATTGTTATTGTTCCTTATTGTTTTAAAAATGGACTGGTTGTGGATATCAGCTTTTTTGCCTGATTAAATACGTGAGGAGGTGATCACTTACATCATCAGGCAGGGTCTCACTCTTGTATTTGAGGGGATGGGTGTTAACAAGAATCCAGTTCAGAATACTTGCTTTATTGTTGGGTTTACTGATCCTAGTGGGGGAGGATATGACATGTGAAAAATCCATAAAGGTTTATGTGGTGAGTGGGGGGTTCTGAGGAACACATGTTTCAGTCTATGTTGATGTCCCCAAGTAAAATGGTTTCCTGGGGGTAATTGCTGGATAACAAATGCAGGATATCTTCAAGGGTATTTATGTTATTGCCTGGGGGAATATCTACACAGACTAGATTTATGCATTTGTTCTTATTAATGTGGAGCTTGGTGATAAGAATTTCAGCATTGCCAAACAGGGGTGTTTGCGGGGCATTATTGGGCACTTCAAGCATGAATTTGTATAAAACAGCTACTCCCCCTCCCTTTCTATTGGTTCAATCAAGTCATAGGATGTTATAGCCTGGTGGCATAACTTCTTTATCTGAAGTAGAAGGTTTTAGCCAGGTTTCAGTAAGACATAGTATGTCTGGGGAAAAAGCATCTAAGGGGGGCATGTAGGTGTTGAATCTTATTGTTTACACTTCTGATATTTAGGTGACTGATCAAGAGTGAGTTTGGGGATTTGTCTAAGATTTGTGCAGTAGTGGGACAGTTAGTAAAGAACCTAGAGCCAGTGGATGAGGATGGGCCAGGATTTGGGTGGATATCTCCATCCATTAAGTTGCATTGTAATCTGATTGTGAGCTTCCAGATTTTAATTAATAGACTTTGGTATCTTTTGGTTTTAGGATTGACATATCTTGTTCTAATGGGATGCTGATACCTAATAAGTAAGGAGTTAGATGGGGGGGGGTGTATTAAGTGTTCAAGCTTGTGGGGAGCTATAAAAGTGGAGGTTTGGCCTTTTGGGTAATGGAAACCTGAGTATGTATTATATTCATAGGCAGTAAGAAGATATGGGACAAGCAGATAGGATAGCAGAGAGCACATTGGCAGTATTTTAAATGGTTTCATTGCAAGTAACATTGGGATTATTGAGGTTGACTCGTCCCGTTTACATTTTTTAAGATAGGATCGAAAGGTTAAGTACTGGAGAGCCTATTGATGACTTGGATATAGCTGATTGGTTGAAGAAAGAGGGGGATGTGGTTGCAGCACTATATATTTAGCACCACTGGGGGCAGGTGGAATTCCGGGGCAGGGTGGGGTGTGGAGCAAGCCCAAGTGCAGAGAGGGAGAGTGGAGCAGGGCCAAACCAGACCACGAGGTAGTAAGTGTCTGTGTATACTGTATGAGTGCACTGGAGGTAAAAGTAGGTTCTTTCTTACTTTCTATTAGGTTCCTCTCCTCCTTTTTATAACAATTTGTCTAAAGAGTTGCGTTTTTTACGTTTTATAGTTTTATGGCTATGAGAGTAAATTTCACTTTTATGCCCTGACAAGATATTTAGCATTCAAGAGCTCACACGTAAAGCATTAAGCTTTCTTGAGCGGTTTTCCACTGAGGTACTCTTTAATGAGTAGCAAGGGACTTAGTAAGCCAAATCAGGTAATAAAGGTTTTCTAAGATATTGATTGGAAGGGCGCTATTAGTGCTTCAGACCCAGTCCGGTTGAAAAAAATCTAAAATGATGCCTGCCACACGTAATATTTATTAACTTTGGGATTGGCTTAAGGTAATAAACAGGGAAGGGGGTGGGGAAACAAGAGTGTGGGCTGGGAGTTATTTTGTACTGCTGTTAATGAACCAAGATCCAGGCAAAGACAAGTTTGTGTTTAAGAAAAACAATCAAACTTGACTAAGAACTGCTGTGAAGCTGTAAGTCATTTCTTACCAATTTATCAGGTGGAAAAACAGCATAACTTTGTATGTGTAGGCTACAGTGCTCTCAATTAAATTAAACACACACAGTATTTGATCAGTTATGGATACAATTTGCTAACAGAAGGGAATAAAAGAGACATGGAAGATGAGTGTGGGGGGGCTGCTTACAAGCCAAAGCAGAGTGCTCTCCAGGGGATAATGAATATTAGCTCAGACAGATAGACACATACACAAAGTTAACTTTAACTGTTTATGTTTGCAGACAGTTCAGACCCAGGCTGGGCTTTTCATATAACAGTGCATCCACTGGTCGGGTTAAAGATAAAGGTGTTATTCCAGACGATTACTTACAGTGGTGTTAGGTACAAAGTTAACTTTAGCTGCTTGTGTTTGTAGACAGTTCAGACCTGGACTGTGCTTTTCATATAATAGTGTATCCACTGGTCGGGTTAATGTTATTGCAGCCAATTACTTAGAGTAATGTTAGGTACAAAGTTAACTTTAGCTGTTTGTGTTTACAGACAGTTGACCCGAACTTGGCTTTTCATATAACAGTGTCTCCACTGGTTGGGTTAAAGATAAAGGTGTTATTGCAACCGATTACTTAGAGTGGTGTTAGGTACAAGGTTAACTTTAGCCGTTTGTGTTTGCAGACAGTTCAGACCCAGACTGGGCTTTTCATATAACAGTGTATCCACTGGTCAGGTTAAAGATAAAGGTGTAATTGCAACCAATTACTTACTTGCTTCTTTGCTATTGCTGAGCTTTTGTCAATCTAATAAGGCTAAAAAGAGGCATTAATGTTTGTGCAGCCATGCAGCTAGATTGAAAGTAACATTGATTTTTTTTCTTGGTGTAATTTAATGCAAATTATGTTCAAAGTGGTAATTAAAATGTTTATTAAAACAGAGAACAATGTTTTGATTTTTTTTTTAATTAAGAATGCTAAAGATGCATTCCATTACAATAGTTATGTGGTGGTCTAGAGTTTTAGTTCCGGTTGTATTTGTCTGATGTAAACAGCGTATTTCATTTCAAGTAACAGAAGCATTAAAGCAGCTGATGCTTCTGCCTGATTTGAAAGGAGGAAAAACTTGGCCAGTGGGCATCTGCTGCTAATTACTTTCAGTTGTATTTTTTAGCCAAACAGGGACAAATCTCAACTGAATCAGGGTGGGGACAAATCAGAAACAATCAAGAACACTTTTAACATATTGGCACTATTAACTCAAGACATTGGCAGAATAAGAGAATGTGAATTAATATGTATTTTCTTAACTAATAGAAGTCTATAACTCTAATGGCTATCATTATTTATTAAGTGCAGTTCAGCCATACCTCTTTTTTTTGGCAAATTCCTGAGGTTTAAAGTCACTAAATAACATACATTTGTGTTTCAGACTTCATATCATTCTGAAAATGCATGCTAGCTCAAATCATGTTATTCTAGCAACCTACGTTTATAAAAGCAATATTTAAAATTCAGTTGGACTGAGGGAAGAAAAAAGTCCTTTGTCTGGAGAAAAACAATTAGATACTTATGGCAGTGGGGTGCATCGTAATTGTGAATCACTGAAAGTTTACCCACAAATGAAGGGTTAACAAGAGGTAAATTAAATTTTATATTTGAACTTGGTTTGCACACCCAAGTTATCCTCTACCAAGAGGTCAGAAACAGAGTTGGGGGCGCAATGTAATGTGCCGTTATAGTGATTTTAGTTTTCCCATTTATTGCAGAGCTTAAAATAAAGTTTAGGGCAGGTAATTAAAGGTAGTATGAGTTATTATAGTTTTACCAGTAGCTGTCACACACTGGATTCTAGGCTACAAAAGTCTGATAATTGTTAAATTTAGATGGGATTGTTGGTATTTTTCCCCTTTGAAATGTAGACTTCTTTTTGATGTTTAAGGACACAGGTGATGTTTTTATTTAGGTCTGATTTTTGGCTCCATGAAATCACATATACCATGTATTAAACAAAATGTAGTTTAGTCTTTATTGTTACTGACTTTTATTAATCCCATAAAAATTCTGAAATACTTTCTATAGCAAGTTGAAGCATTCTTAATTTTGAGTTTGTGTCTGTAGACGTTGGAACTTTTCAGATTATGCATTTGTTTTCAGTCAGTAAATTTTGTTGGATTATTTAGAGTCTCTAACTTTTTATGTTACATTTTTGTTTACTTGTTGAATGCATTGTGTCAGTACAAAGTATTTTGTAGTGCTCATCGTTTTCTTAACGGGTAGTAAATTCATTTCTTGCAAAAGTTAGAAAATGTGTCATCCTTGTTTTTAATTTAATATGATGGCATTGTGTTCCAACATTTCCAGTAAGACATTGGTTAGGTAAAATGTAAATTTATGGAAATGAAGTAATCATGAAAGCAGGTGTTCTTGTAATGTAATAGCCAATTAATCTTTGTAAATATACTGTTTATGGTATAGTATGTAGTTAAAGGCAGCGGTCCAAAAACAACCTATATAAAGTGCCTTGATATTTGATATGTTTCATTATGATAGTTTGGGATTAAATTAGATATCTAAATGAAAGCCCTGTTGGATTCTTACAAGAGTTGTATTCTTCTGAAAATCTGTAACAAAGTAAAGTTTGTCTGGCAGTGTCTCCTTAATCTATATGGACAGAAACTTGTTTTGTGGGGCATCTAGTTGTGACTGTTCTTTTCTTAGAAGGAGCTTTTGCTGTGTTGGTTTCTGCATTTTTTTCCTTATAACTGAAGGCTAGAGTGTAAATACAGTCAGAATT
Organism: Protopterus annectens; assembly: GCF_019279795.1. Classification (NCBI taxonomy): domain Eukaryota; kingdom Metazoa; phylum Chordata; order Ceratodontiformes; family Protopteridae; genus Protopterus; species Protopterus annectens. The sequence goes on along the minus strand of NC_056729.1, from coordinate 1,095,221,952 downwards.
TTTCATGCCTTAAATCATGTCTACATTCTGTCAGAGTTGCCCATCACTGGGGTATACTACTCTGTACGCATGCCTATTGTTTCTGCCATTCTTGGGTATGGTAATTTTTATCATTTTTCAAAATGTTCCAAGTCTCAGATAGGGGGTACTTTTGTTGCATGTTTGTATGCTAAACAGCTTTTGCTGAGAGGTTTGGGAATGCAATAATCTATAGAATGTATGAACATGTTTGTATTTGATTATATGATGCAGTTTTGTTGGGTGGGGGTGGCAGTAACATTTTAACAAGTATAGTAAAGATGAATTTTTTATAACTAATATTTGGTCATCTTAAGATGTCTAGTTCAGTACAATACATATGAGATTTTCTTCCTTGGTTTGAATTTGCAAAGACATTGGGAACCTCCAAACACTTGACCCGAACCAGTTTGGCTTTGTTAAGGGCAGATCATGCCTACTAAACCTGGTTGACTTCTTTGAGACAGTCACCAAGGCCATAGATGAGGGGAAGGTAGTTCACACAGCCTACCTTTACCTCGCCAAGGTGTTTGACACCATTCCCCACTCGGGAATTATAGAAAAACTCACCAACCTGAACATAAACCCCTACGTCACGAGATGGGTTGCCAACTGGCTTACAGACAGAACTCACACGGTAAGAATAGCAGGCTCCAGGTCTGACTCTAAACCAGTCACAAGTGGTGTCCCACAAGGCTCAGTTCTGGGACCCCTACTCTTCGGCATATACTTCTCAGAAGTACAGGCAAACACAGGAGGACTATGGCTAACCAAGTTCGCTGATGACTGCCAACTGGGAGCCATAACTGACTCTCCAGCTGACATGGACATTCTCCAAAAGGGCCTTACTGAGACGGACACCTGGTGTCAAAGTCATGGTCTCAAGCTAAATGCCAAAAAAGGCATAGTCATCCCGTTTATGAAAAACAAAACACCCATGAATTACCACATAGGTGGCAGCACCCTTAATACAGAAGAGGTAATACGAGATCTGGGGACCCAGGTAGATAGTAATCTCTCCTTTGACAATCATATTGCCAAAGTAGTTAGGAAATCCTTCAATCTAGCCCATCTAATTACTAAAGGGTTTGCATCTAGAAATAAAGAGGTTATAGTGCCCCTCTACTAGTCACTCATCAGACCCATCATAGAGTACAATGCCCCATTTGGGATGTACCTCACAAGACACTTCCAACAGCTGGAAAGACCACATATGTACCTCACCAAGAGGATTACTGGCCTCAAACATATGTCCTATGCAGCCTGACTGGAAAAACTCCAGCTGTACTCAGTCGCATATCGCTTACTCAGAGGTGATCTCTGCTTGACTTACAAAGCCATGTTCAACTCAGAATTGATGGACATGCTCCACCTAAAGAAATCCAAATCACTGCGAGCCACTCGCTCTAGTGAGCTAAATCTCACCACAACAATAAATAGAACATACTGGAGGGATAGATTCCTGTCACAGAGACTCCCCATGCTTTGGAACAAAATTCCTAACTACATTAGGCAGAGCCCCTCACTAACACTCTTCAAGAGAAACCTTGACGAGTGGATGAGTAACAGAAAATATACCCCTGGGATCACTTCATTGGCTCTTCTTGACAGAGGCTCAGTTAATTAATCAATGGGGCAGCGAAAGCTGACACACTCTGGCTAGGCTTATAAATGCTCTCGGGCAGATAGCCTAGTACCTACCTATGAACCTATGAACCTATGATTGTAAAAAAACTTACACAAATGAGAATCTGCAGCTGCATTGCATGCAGGCAGTAGGATGGGAATTAAGCATTGTGATTTTTTTTTATACATGTTCATGTGCTTTATCCGAGATGGGGAAGGATTTTTCTTTTTTGATGCTGCTTGTTCTACAGTTTTAGTACTAGCTTGGAAATCACAGCCACAAAATCTGCCCCTATTTTCAGTCCTTTGTCCACCCTCTTGCACTACGAGGTTGAGCGGTATGGTGTTCAGCAGTGATAAAAGGATGTGTTGGGACTGCAAACTCATATGGAAGGCAATGCTCTGTCATAAAAGTTAAATAAATGTACGAGAAGGATATCTGGAATGAATTGGAACTTTTCTATTATATTTCACTTGAGTCTCCCTACACCACTTTATGTCCAGTACAGCTATTCCATGAAACCCTGTGGCATGCATGACTGACGGATTATACCTCAAGTAATCTGGACAAAGTCAAAATAATGGGGGGAGGCAAGGCCTCCAAATCAGGCACTTTTATTAAATATTACTGTTACTCATTTAAAGAGTTCAACCTGTACTTTATGAACAGTGAGAAATATGGAACTAGTAATGTCTGAAACTATTAACTGATTTGTAATCGTCAGTTATTTTAACAAAAAAAAAAAAAATCAAACATTTTAGCAGAGACATGATTGAAATATTACATAATAACACCGCCAGTCTGCAAAGTAAAGTATCCTTAGCCAGAAAGTATTGTTCTATTTTGGCACCTTCTCTTACTATTAATAAAAATAAATGCATTTGCTTTCAGAATCTGCCTGAAACACTAATATTCCATTCATTCAATCTGTATTTTTTAAGTTAAATAAAATGAAAACATTTATGTAAACTCCATTTTATCTGTCATACTGGGTGCACAAGATTTAATAGGTAAAGTACCAGCCATTTGTAGATAATTAAGTTCACAGGTCTGGAACTCTTAAAACCAGGACTGCAACAAAACTGATGTACTTCATTATTCTGTTCTGCATAAAGTAGGCAACAAAGACCTTAACAACACATGAAAGTAACTATGCAGAGCAGCCAGCAAATGTTAAATTTCACTTTCAACTTTTCATGAATAGATTCTGGTTTAATATTTTGTCTGTTATTCAATTTGCATTCGAATGTTGGCATCCCATAATGCTACTGGTGTGGGTTGGTTACATAATTGTGTATGCAAATTGTATGTTAATCAGTGTTCAGATTTTTGGCCAGTTGTACCTACTTTTTATGGGCCTTTGTCTGATTGTTGATATTTCTAAGTTGAGAGATATGCATATAAAAGGAATAGTCGCTTACTGAACATGGGCAAGAGGGAAGGTTTCAAGATGGAAATAGAATATTCAAATTCATTCCAGAGAGGCATGGGGCATTGGATGGGGGAATGACAATTACAATTTTTACTGTAGGCTTTAACTAAATCAAAATATTACATTAATATGCTGTGGATTACATTCATAAATTCAAAATGAGAATAGGCAGAGACGATATAGAAGTTAACAAAAAAAGAAGGGGACAGAGGGCATGAGAACCAAAAAAAAAAAAAAAAGATATTATAGGTGTATAGGTGTATGTAGGGTGGGGACACTTATACACGCATGTTTTAGCTTCCCACATTCCAAAGACTCGCAGTAGGTGGATTGGATACTCTAAATCGGCCATAGGTGTGAGTGTGTGTGCAAGTGTGTGGTGCAAATGAAATACCAAGGCAGCGCTAGTCACCCAGCAGTGTAAACCTTGGCTCTAAATGATTGTCACTATTGAAATGATACCCTGACCCCATGTACAAAAATGGAAAAAGAGTTTGTGGATGCAGAGCTGGATCCAGCACTAGGTGCCCAAGGTATTCACCTAGGGCCAACTGCCTCAATGTTTATTTTTTAATTAGAAAGTAAAACAAAAAAATTACACATCTTTAATGGCGTTCTTCTTTAAGAACACTCTTACATCTCTACGAGGATGTACACAACCCATGCACATTTTGTAATTCCACTCACAGAATTTAAACCTAACTGTCCTACTCCAGATATTTCAGTAAGGTGCTGAAACATTAGAGCAGACTGCTTATGATGGAACAGAACATTCTGTCTACAGCTGTACAGTGGAGAACTGCAGCATAACATTCCGGGTACTACAGTATGTGCGTGTGTGTGTGTGTGTGTGTGTGTGTGTGTGTGTGTGTGTGTGTGTGTGTGTGTGTGTGTGTGTGTCTAATGCCCTATTTAAGAATGCCATTTTAGTTAATTTTAAACAGGCTCAAGCCATGTACCTTGGCTACAAGAGACAAGAGCCTGACTCCTCCACACCAGCCATACCTCTCAACTTCATAATTCAAGAAATCCAGACAAAGCCTTAAATGATGGGGGGGACCCAAAAATGGGGAGAGAGTATAAATATAGCTCTTATAAATTTTGAATGTTGCTAGAATAGCAGGTTTTGTGTTAGCTTCCATTTTCAAAAGGATATGAAGTCTGAAACTGAAATCTATGTCATCATTTAGTGATTTGAGTCCTCTCCAGTTTATCAGAAAAAAACACAGATTTTAAGAGGAGCAGACCAAAAATATGAGGAAAAATTCTGGATATCCTGCAGAAATCAGGATAGTTGAGGGATATGATTACACCAACTACCTTAATGCATTTTCAAGGCATTGTGAGTCTTTCAATGCATTTTCAAAGAATTGTCAGCTTTAGTGCATTTTCAAGAAATTGTCAACTTCAGTGCATTTTCAAGGAACTGCAAGAATCAAAGCAAGAGAAGTTTACTGCTGCTCATGCTATTTTCAGTGTGCAACTGTTTTGTTTAGGAAATGGTCATCACTGTGCTACTGAATTCGAAAGCAATGTTAGTAGCACAACAAGGTGGTATGCTTGCTTTTGATGTAAAAGGTTGTGGGTTCTAGTCCCATACCATATAGATAGGTGACACTATGTTGCACTTTAAGCATGGGTGGAGATGCTGTAGTCCTGAGTTTGTCTTCCTTTGGATGAGATGCCTAGTAATTATGAACATATTGTTGGTTTGCCATCCATTCCCTACTGTAATACTACCAGCTTACCAAGTGTAGCTCCCACTGTATTTAATGTAGAAGTAACAGACTGTAGTTTTCTATTACACCGCAAGGTGGATTTCTTTTTCAGGAATATAAAAGACAATTTCAAAAGTGAAAGAAGAGACTGGAAGACTAGCTGAAAGAGAGAAGACTGAAACATGTAGCTGAAAGGAAAAGGGCCTTGCAGTATGACTGAATTTTCTTTTCTAGTGCTTTGGGACAGGGAAGTGAAGTAGCAGATTGGGTCTGCTTCTGGCTGAAATCCTGGATGATGGTATTTTATGGAATCAGGAGAGAAGTCTGAAACCAGTAGCTCCACACTTGATATGATTCAGCAAGAAAACGAGTTCCCTTGGGTCTAGTACCGAGAAGCCATAGATGATTACCAGAGTTCTAGTAGGCAATTTTCTACTTTTCTCATCAGAGGAACCATGGCGCCTGGTCACTAGGATATTCTTGACGAAGTGGTGAGAGGCTCTGGCCATCATTTTACATTTTTATAAGATTGTGCCCCCCCCCCCCTCCACTAAATGCTTTGTGGATTACAAATAACTGGGATCCATTTGAGCTCCAAATTTGGCCCCATCATGCCGGCAGCAAGACTGTAAATAGTCACTTGACAGTGAACAGGGTATAATAGAGTGTTTCATAGTTGGTCTTTTTAGAATTGATCAAGGGGTAGAGGGTGTTAGTACTGCTGAATGACATCGTATTCTCTCATATATGTATTGTTGTATCATGCCTCTTTTATTGATTAATGACATTGCATTTTTTCCCGTGTTTGTATTGCTGCATTATAAAGCTTTACTGCTCATTGAAATTGCCTTCTTTGTGCATGTTTGAATGTCAAGACTTTCTTCTGTTGAGTTCTGGTGAAGAGGGTGAATGTATGTTTTTATTGCATGCACATCTCACATTGCCTTATTGCTAACTGGTGCACTGTTGAAATAATTTGTTTATGGTTGTGCTATTGCCTTTTTAAACATGGTGTCACCTAGAATAAAATCTATCCCTCTTGCCACCTTGGTGTGTTGGGCCTATAGGGGTGTCACCAGAGTTAGGTAGGAAGGAACCCATATCTATTCAACTACAGCTACACCTGCGGGTGCGCTACACAATTTTTTTTTTATGTAACATAGGCCCTTTACCCTTCAAGGGCAGCAGACTCTGAATTTGTAGATGAAGCAATGAAATATAAAGTTGTTTGCAGGCACCAACCTCTTCATTAGTTACAGATCTTTTTAATGTGTAATTATTCAAGTGACTTTTACATCTGCAGAGATTGTGCATTGTTGACTGATGTTGGTGAACTGCAATGACAGAAGTTTGAGTGGCCTTTTAAGGTTGAAATGTTCTGAAATGGACAGTTTTGACATTATTGTTTCATACCTTTTGTTTTGTTGCTTACTGGAAAATGTTCAAATCTACACAGTTAAAACACACTCTAACAAGTGGTTCTGTGCTCTACAAGGAATATAATTTAATACAGTCAGAACACATGCATGGTCCTAAACATGTGTGCAAGGGGCCTATGGTTTGAAAACAGCCCAAAGGTAAACTTAAACTGCACTGGCCAGATGTATTTTCTTTGAATGTGGGTTTTGATGCCATTTCAGTGAATGTTAGTTTCAAGAGCAAAAAGGTTTGCTGTTAATGCCAAGGCTGATTTCCTTGTGAGACTGCATATTGTTTAGCAAATATCTATCAGTGTTTGTGCTATAACATTTGAAATAGAAGTTTTAAATTAAATGCAAATATCTGTAATCACTGTAGAAGTAAAGAAGAAAATAATATGCACACTGATAGGTTGTAACAGTGTTTATGATAACTGGAGATAAATAGCCAAGTAATGGGACACTAGAATGGCTGCAGGGTGGGGAAGATGCTGCAGGGATGCTGTTGTGTGTGTGCGAGGGGGGGGGGGCTGCTGTGTGTATGTGGGGGACACCAATCTATAACCCTGCCTAGAGCCCCATTCGACCATGAGTCTGGCTCTGTGTGGATGGATGGATGAATGGATGGAAATAGTTTAGCTAGTATCCTCAATATTTAACATGTTTTAAATTAGACATCTATACTATATAACAAAATAACTTGCTTGTCCTATTCAAAAAACATGAAAACAAAGTGCGCTCATGATAAGAAGGGAGAAAGGGAGGAAAAAAGCGAAAACAGATAAAGATGGGGAAAGAAAGAGAAAAAAGTGGAATAGGAGATGCTAGCAAACTGCCCATACAAAAAAGAGATAGGTAAGGGAAGACAATAAAGATTAGTAAAAAAGAAAACAAGAATCACTTCAAGGGAATGTATCATTTCCATTAATGATTTTAAAAGAAGACAACCCCTATTATGAACAATTGAATAGAACTGCACTGCTATAATTACTACAATCATAAATTGTTTTGATTTTATGGAGACCCTGGAGAGATGGAGATATGCTCTAGAGAGAAGAGGAATGAAGGTCAGTAGGACTAAGACAGAATATATGTGTGTGAATGAGAGGGAGGATAGAGGAATGGTGAGGATGCAAGAAGTAGAGGTGGCGAAGGTCAATGAGTTTAAATACTTGGGTAAATAGTTCAGAGTAACGGTGAGTGTGGAAGAGAGGTGAAGAAGAAAGTACAGGCAGGATGGAGTGGGTGGAGAAGAGTGTCAGGAGTGATTTGTGACAGACAAGTACCAGTAAGAGTGAAAGGGAAGGTCTACAAGAGGGTAGTGAGACCAGCTATGTTATATGGGTTGGAGACAGTGGCATTGACAAAAAGGCAGGATTTTGAGCTGGATGTGGCAGAGTTAAAGATGTTAAGATTTGCACTGGGTGTGACGAGGGTGGACTGGATTAGGAATAAGTATATTAGAGGGTCTGCCCAGGTTTGAAGGTTTGGAGACAAAGCCACAGAGGCAAGATTACATTGGTTTGGACATGTGCTGAGGAGGGATGCTGAGTATATTGGGGAAAAGATGCTAAGGATGAAGCTACCAGGTAACAGGAAAAGAGGAAGGCCTAAGATAAGGTTTATGGATGTGGTGAGAGAGGACATGCAGGTGGTTGGTGTGACAGACCAAGATGCAGAGGACAGGAAGAAATGGAAATGGATGATCCACTGTGGTGACCCCTAATGGGAACAGCCGAAAGAAGATGATGATGATGATTTGCAAATACATGTTTGAGGAATTCTAGTCTGCATTAATCTTAAACAATGTTATGACATTGTGAAAGATTGTACTGTTTGCAAATGAATATACCACTTGGATGGTGCAGTGGTGCAGTGGTAGCATTATTGCCTCACAGTAAGAAGTTCTCTGGTTCAATTCTCAGCCGGAGTGTCGTCTGTGTGGAGTTTGTATGTCTTCCCTGCATTCATGTGAGTTTTTTCTGGGTACTCTGGTTTCCTCCCATGTTAAAACCATGCATGTGGAGTTTCTCCCCAGGCCTCTGCTGAAAATTGTCTTTGTTCCAAGTCAGACTTTCTCAGTAAACAAATGTTAAATAAATAAACTAGTTTGGTATGGCAGAGTTTTTAAAAAAAAAATTAAAAAACTTTATTCATAGACGAAAGATAAGTGCTTTCACACCATACATGGTGCTTCATCAGCTCTACTGACATCGCAAGAACAAGCATTTAAATATCTAAAAAACTGCCAGGTTAAAACGTATAATCTAAGGAGAGGTTTTAAAGGAACATGTTCATTTAAACCTCTTCCTTTATCTGACTGTAATATTAACATCCATTTTATTTCCAGACATTCCGTTTTAGTTTTTTCATCACCCTTACTAATATTATTCTTAAAAAATTCCAGTACAAAAAAAATAAAAGATTGGCCATCCCCTGCATTAATCTGATGCTTAGTCAAGGCATTTCTAGTGTCACCTTTACTTATACAATACATATGTTCACGTATACGGTCCCTCAAACTACTGTTAGTCTTTCCAATATAGTAACAACTACATAAATCACACACTGCCAAATATACAAGATCATGGCTGGAACAATCAGCATAGGAAAAAACTTAAAAACACAATCAGAATCTGGATGTACATATCACATTCTCTAATTGATTTACACCAATTACAAGACCTGCACAAATGAGTTCCAATCCCATCTGAGCGAACTTTCATACCATTCCTTTTCATCACAGGGTTTTTATACAAAGAATTCTCTTTAATGAAAGATTATTTTTAAAATAGAACTGAGAAAATCACCTAAAAATGTCCTACACCTATCACCTGATGTCAAAATATGCCAATGCTTTCTGATAATATTACATACTGCATAAACATCACTTGAATATGTGAGCGACATTCTATGATGATTCTGTGTCAGAGTCTTATTACTGCTATTGCTATCATCACATCTAGAAAAATATGGTTTCATACAATCTAATCTATGGGCTATAGATTCACCACACACAGCAGTAATATTTTTGGATGGAAAATTTCTCACATGAAAATCATTGCTAAGTGCATCCAGATCAGATAGCATATTCTCGTCAGCAGCATTGAGTCTAGCATGTCTAAAACAATTACTTTGCATACATTTTGCTTGACATGTCTAGGATGCATACTCTGAAAATACAACATATTGTTGATCTTACAGGGTTTCATATACAAAATAGTATGAAAATCATCAGGAATGGTTTTGATAAATATGTCAAGAAAATTTATTTCAGTAAGAAAACATTAAAAGTAAACTTCAAAAAATCAGTGGTCTGATGAAGAAAATCAACAAAATCTTGTAATATATTAATAGAAGCCATCCACACAAAAATATGTCATCTACAAACCATGCATAATAAGCAGTGAATTTCAAAAAATAATTAATCTGCTGAAAAATATATAACGACTCCCAATATGTGAGCACCGGTTTGCATAACTGTTTGTGTACATGGTGCCCATTGCAACACCAAACTGGTCCTTCTTTTTGTTACATTTACTTGTGTGCCATGGAACCAGTTTTTATCAATTTGTGCTAGATTGTTTACTTCGATATATAACTTTTTGACCTTTTCATGTATATTTTTACTTTAAGTTTTTGATACATATTAATGTTATGATTATTAAATTTTTTGTGCTACAAGAAACATTATGTTTATGATTATTAATTTTTTCTTGCTACAAGAAATATTCCCCAGGATTCAGTAAGGTTCCCATGCAGGAATAGCTTATTCCTGCATGGAAGCAACCATTTAGGAGCAGCACGGCAGTGCACCATGCATTGTAATGAAGGTGTGCTGCCTCTGTTCCTAAACAAACACGGAGTGTGGACGACTGCAGGGGTGTGTCTGAGAGCAGAGCTCTCACAATACACACGCTGCTGCACTCAGGAAGTGCCGTTCAGCAATAACAATGAGTGAGAATGCTCATAGGAGATTGCATACCTCTCAACTGTACAAATCATTGCATAATGTCCACACAGTTGTTGCCCATACAGTTGGCCTGTACCCCAGTTGTACCCTGAAATCATGGGATGATGTCAGGAATGAAGCCATGAAATAATGGCACACATATGAGTGTCATACACCAAAATTTGTCAGAAAATGTATATTAAAACCAGTCCTGTTACTCTAGCAACTGTCCCAAGTTTATAAGAGCAATAATTAAAATATGTCCATAGTTGGACCTCATGTTTTCAAGCTTTGTCCAGATAATGTGCATTAAGAGGTTGAGAGGTATGGGGGGGGGTTGCTAGGATGTCTGACAAATGTTCAGCTGGATGCAGGAATCCACAGTAATAAGTGAAACCTGTCCCTTCCAAGAGAAAATAGCAGTAGAATTTTTTTTTTATCAAACAGATTAAATTTAATCATAGGTGCGCGGGTTTGCCCATTGCTTAGCTATGCATACTGTAGCTTAAATGGCACAATAAGATAAATATCAAGATACATGCAAATGAAGCAGTACTGCAATAGTGTAGTGTTCAGACTGTTTGCCTTGTGAGCAGTCATTCTCAGATCGATTCTCCCTGTAGTAAATTACATTTTCCATGTCAAATCACTTTGTGAAAATTTGTTTTGACATATAGCCTACTAAATATCATATATTTGTGAACTGGAGTACTGCATTAAATGCAGATGTGAGGTGTGATTGTAATAATGTTGTAAAATCCACAGATAAACACAAGTGCCCCATGCAGTATATGTACACATGAATCAGGGATACGAATCGAACATTGAATATGTAATGAATGATAAATCTATAGAGTGTCCAAATCAACCACCTTCCCAAGAGCCATGTTACATTTCTGTCTAAATTAGTGCGGGGGTAAGTGGGAGTAAGCACTTGTAAGCAGTAGTAAGCGGGTTTAAGCCCGTTTGCATGGGAGTAAGCAATGCGCACACAGGTTAAGCAATATTGAAGCTAGCTTTTAGGATGAGGTGTGTTCCAGGTTACATGTTACATGTAGAGCATCGCCAGGCATGTACAGTATCGTAATGGGGGATGTAATGGTTGTTTATGGACAATACATAGTGTGACATACCGTAATATACACATTGACAAATACATAACAGCCAGACACACATCTGAGAGACCTGGGCCTATCAGTGCTAACTACCTTGTCAGTGTGTCCATTGTGTTACAGGTAGGTTGCATATAGCACATGCATAACTGGGCTGGATAGTGTTATCAGTT
>NC_056729.1:1094795502-1094838002 GCF_019279795.1 Protopterus annectens | reverse complement strand
CAGTACAAAACCCTTGTAATAAAATTAATATACTTATAAAATTAATATACTTATAGACTTGATTCTAAATATTAATTATATATATTAAAATAGATATCAATTAAATAAATAAATAAATATTATTATATTATATTGTATTATATTAGCTATCATAAATATTATAAAATAATCATCTATTTAATTAATAAGTAAATATATAAAAACTCATCTTGGTAAATTTTAATATTATAAATATCATGGTCATTAACTAAACTGCAAATATTATTTATTAATTGTGTTTTTGGTTAAAATAAATTAAGAATATTCCAATACATAGTAAAATAAATGCAGTGAATAGTGAGAGCTTAATATATTTACATTTTAATAACAAAGTCAAATGGGACAGTGATCTTTCCCATAAAATGCTTCAAACTCATTAGCCCACTTTAGCCACCATAACCAACATATACTGTTACATTGAAATTGGGTAAAATTCACCTGAGAAATGGATAAAATGCATATTCTCTAATAAATCAACCTATTATGTTAGCTACAAATTATATTAAATAAATTATTCGTGTTAGTCATCTATTTAAATATAGAATAAATATTCATTTAAATTCCTAAAAATTCATTGTTGTTATAGCTTCGCTCTTCTTAATTTAAGGAGGCTAGTGATGCTAATGGCTTCGTTAAGTCCCGGGGATTTGGATGCATTTAATTTTAACTGCCAGTTTAATTCTTTAAATTCTATGGAAGTTTCCCAATCTCCCCCTCTAGGGTTAAGGGGAACCTGTTCGATGACTAAGAATTTTAGTGTCATCTTGGGGCAGTTAGTAAGGTGTTTAACAAAAGCGTTCGTCTCTTTCTTTTTCCGAATATCATAAAGATGTTCGTAAATTCTTTTACGCAATGTTCTTTCAGATTTGCCCACATAAAAACTCTCACATTCCTGGCAGATTCCCAAATAAATAATACCTTTTGAGCCACAGTTACAATAACCTGTTGGCTTCAAGGTAAATTTCCTTGATTTAATATAATAGACATTGGTTTCAACAATGAAAGAACATTGTTTGCAACTATTGCATTTATATGTACCAACCTTGCCACCTCTATTAACAAGTTGTGTTGGTGACTGTTTCTCAAACATATTTTTTAAGTTGATATTTCTTGCATTTGCAAAAATTGGCCTTTCTGGTACCCATTTCTTTGTATCTTCGTTTGTAATTAAAATAGGCCAAAATTTGTTAACCATGTTCTTTATTTGACTAGTATCGTTGTTGAAGGTACAACTAAAAATAGCTTGAGATGCAGGGGAATTCACTTCAACATCATACATATATATATACACACACACACACACACACACACACACACACACACACACACACACACACACACACACACACACACACACACACTCACACACACACGCATATATATATATATTTATGTGTGTGTGTGTGTGTGTGTGTGTGTGCGCACGCATCTGCGTTTATATATATATATATATATATATATATATATATATATATATATATATATATATATATATTTATATATATATATATACACATTTTTTGCATCTCTTATGCCTGTCCCCTATGCACTTGAATTTCTTTACTATTTTTTAACCTTTTTCCTACTTAAGAAAGATTTTTAGTGATTTGCTATCCTTTTCTGTAATAAAGTGTTTGTGTCTCTTTCAGCCTTTCATCTTATCGTTTTAATTGTATTCTTTCTCATGTGCCAGCCTTAAAAAAAAGATGGCACACTCGAGTTCTGTAGATAATATTGAAATGCATAACATAGAGGATTAATAGTTGGTCAGCTATGATAACCAGCTTATTAAGTGTTCAAGACTTGGATGCCAAGAACTTCAACTCAAAATTGAAGCTCAAGAGGTGAGTCTTGGCATCTATCTCAAGAATACATAATAAAGGTTTAAGATCAGAGACCTGATCATAATTCTTTATAAAGCATGGAACTTTATCTGCTCCACATACTACTAGTTACAGAAGAAAAAACAACGCTAAGCATTTTGCTGGCTTTCAAAACCGCAAAGCACAAAGGGAGCACTGAGAGAAAGACAATGTAAAACATTCTGTTAAGTTACAAAAAGTCAGGGGCACATTATGGGCAGAGAGTAGGCAGAAATGTATTTTTTATTTTGCCACTGTCATTTGCTGGCCAGTACTGGCAGATTTAAGTGCGTAGCCAATACCCGATCTTAAAAACAAAAAAGCAGGGGTACTTAGCAATTAAGATTGGGTCTCACACCATAAAAGCACTTAACTTATTTGTTTTTTTTTCTGGATATCAGAGTGTAATCACAATGCTCCATACACTACATTTCTGTAATGGCCCCCTAAACACACACACACACACACACACACACACACGTGCGCGCGCACACGTATGCATACATTCAATGATTTATATAAATACTATAGCTTTAATGTAAAAAGACTTTAGTAAACTTTTAACCCTCCCTTGTAGCATAATTACATTTGACTCTCCTTAGGATGCCCATAAAGGGATGCCAATATAGGAATTAGCTGAAAGAAAAAATTTGAAATATTCACCACATTGCTCAGCAAATTTGTAAGGACAAACATGTAAGGTCATAATGTATCCTGGCAGTCTTCAGATTGCAATGCCCACAGCTTAAATGACCACTTTTCAAAGGGTATACAATAAATAGTCACATGGACTTTACAACTACATTTTTTTAGTTTACATTTATATTGAGTAAATGCTATGAAGACCCATTATTTTCACTACTTGCATCCACAATCTCATCCTTTCCATCATTATTGAAGTTGACAACATTAAGTGAAGACAGAGGGATATAGACTAACTAGTAAATTAAGAACTTCATTTCAGGAATAGAAAGAAAATGGATCATCTGAACAAGTTTGGTTTTATTAAACAAAAAGTGCTTTATGCACTTTAAAACTACTGGTTGCTTTCTGAAGCCATTTTCTTTCTATTTTAGTATTTTCATTTTTGTGTTTTTTGGGGTTTTTTCAGCTTCATTTCAGGACTCAGTTGCCACTTCACCAACACAGCCCAATATAAGATCTGCAGTTCTACTGCAGCTGTGCCCATCCCCTCATCAAGCTGTGTATGCCAGAGTACATATGGGTGCTCATTGCACTGGTGGTCATGATGGGTAATTGCGGGAATTTAATGTTTCTGTGAGTTTCACCATGATATATTGTGTTGTGTAAGCCAACCATGTGCTTTTCAGGGTTTTGCCCTTTTCTTCACTATGGTGCAACCAATGAGTTAGTATACATTTTTTGGGTGCATGGGGGATTTCCCCATCCACTGTAGGGTGCAGGGGGTCTTTTTAGTTTTTTGTCTCACTGTTTTCAATATTTTAACTTCGATGGATGACGTGCCAAAAAAAAAAAAAGACCGTTGACCGCTCATAAGTAAACTGTTAACCCCTATACCTGTCTTCCCTATCAATGCTTGAGTCTTTGAGAATATTCCTGTGGATTACAACTAAATGACCTTCAACTTGGAGATTCTTGATTCACATAGGAAATCATTGCCAGAAGTATTTCTATTACAGTGCCAGCAGTGATTTGCTGTTGTTTTGATTTTTCTCCATGGTTGTTTTTACATATAATTAGTATATCTAAGGGGAATATGGGGGCAACTTTCTCACACAAGGTTTAGGAGGATTTATCCTTACCAAAAAATGCCTTATGCTTTGTTTTTCTTCAGAACAGGTTTACAACTTACTGTTTTTACTCAGCTCTAGAATTCCCTGTAACTGTATGAAACATAGATGAGCCCCTCTTCCCTCACCCATGAACAAGACCCCAACAAACGCACCACTTGAGGTAACAGTTCCCCCCTATTCTTTTCTGGCAAAATACCATAGCATCTGATTTATAACAGCTCCAAGAATAAAACATTATCTGCAAAGAAATGAGATTCATCTTTCATATTTCCATTCCAGGCCTTAGCTGTTCCTTGATATCATGTCCATGAAAATTACTAATAGAAGGGGACATATGGCAAACCCAGTGAAGAGTCCTACAAACACCTTGAACATGTTTGCCTTAAAATGGAGAATACAGATACAAGTCTTGTCTACAAATACAGGGACTCAGTGTCACACAGCAGCAGCCCCAAATTCCCATACTATTGTAACATGTCCCACAAAATATTCCTGGGAACCTGGTCAGTACCTTCTCCAAGGCCACAAAACACACGTAAGCTGCTCTAGAAATTTCCCATGATTTATCAGCAACCATGCAAGTATAAAGAGTTGTTCCATTTTTCCATGGTCAGGACAGAAACTATTTTGTTCCTACTGAATCACAGACTTTGTAATCAGAGTCTCTTTTCCAGCAGTTTGGCATAGGCTTTGCCAGAGTGGCTGAGGATTTACTCAACAATACTAAGCACTTTCAGCATTTCCAAACAGACATCTTCAACTTCTTCATCCCTGCCACTGCTAAGCTATTTAATCATTGCAGTGACCTAATGTACAGAAATGGATCCAATCTCACCAGCTACTTATGGCACCACTTTCTCAGAGAAGGGCATTTTCTCAGGATTCAGAAGTTCCTCAAGGAGATGTTCATCATGTTTCACTGTTGCAGTCATTACTCTTGGGTTATCCTGCTGGCAGGCTACCCTCAGTTGGCCAGAATTCCAAAGTCTAGGTCCAGCGTCGGTTGCTGTCACCTCTTCCCTGACGTCAGTGCGCCAGGGGTATAAAAGATGCAGCCGATGCCATTTTCTCCAGTCTTTCTTACCACGTGGTGCCCAAAGCAAAAGCAGTTCGCTAGTGCCGGTCGGCCGACTCCTGAGATTTTCAAGTACGAATTTCAGAACCAAAGTCTTCATTAAAGCTAAGTACCCCATTGGGGAAACTTTTTTCTTGCTCCAGACCGATGTCAGAAAAAGTTAACAATTGTATTTCTTGTGGGAAGCAAATACCTCATAAGGATTTTCAATCTTACTGTATTCCTTGCCTAGGCCCTGATCACAACGTTGCTAGCTGTTGGTTTGGTGCTAGATTTAACCAACGCATCGGTCCGATTTTGCATTTCATTACTTTGGCCGAAGATTTAATTATTTAATGCCGTCGGACCAGCCGACAACCAGAGTTTACAAAAAACGCAAGTACAAGGAAAAGGATAGTCATCAGAGGTCCAAAACCAATGACGAAGCCTCTGCTAGGCCAGTCGCCGGTTCACCGGTTCTCAGTGAGGCACTTTCGCAGCCCCTGGCGCCCGCTACCTCAGTGCCACAGGCCGCTTCCGGCTCCCACATGGAGCCGACTGGGCCTCTGGATACTCAAGGTATTGGACACTCAGAAATCATTCCCTCAGATGGGTCTGGAGCCGCTGAGCAGGCATTGGCTTCTGAGGGTGTCTTCAGACCTACACAACTATATATTAAGCCATCTTCAGCTTCAAAGACAAAGACTAAAGCAGCTCTAAAGACAAAGAAACAAGTACAGCATTCTCCTACTCAGACTTCCATGCCTAAAAAACAGATGCTCAAAATGGCCGAAGACCTAATTACTTTGATCAGGGGCTCCCATCCCCTTCCTGATAAGAGGCCTAGGCAAGAGACAGAGTATGATTTTTCTGATCAGGTTTCTATTTCCTCTGATTCCTCTTCTGAACAGGATTACTCCATGCTTCCCTATGAGGATTCTGATGCTGAAGAATCCATTCCTTCAGCCTCTCCTCCTGAGGATTTTTCTTTTGGGGAAACCCTGCATACCATGAGGGAGTATTTCCACTGGGAGAGCCAAGATTATTCTGAATCTAAGAAAAGGCTCAGAGACTTTCTGCTACATCCTCAGCACAGACCCCTTGCTATTCCACCTGTTCTAGACATTGTAGATGATGTATTTTCAGAGTCCGGCCTGTCCCCCTGACTCTTTACCCCCTGCACCCGCTAAGCCAGACAGATACTACAGGGTCCCGGATCCTCATAAATTCCTATATAAAAACCCTGCTGCTGACCCAGAAACTATATCTGGGTCCCAAAGGGGTTAAAGTTTCCACTGCAAAAAACCTTGTCCCCTCTGATAGGGATTCTAGGGCTCTAGACAGATGGGGGAAAAAATTCTACACTTCTGCTACCATGGCTGTAAGGGCTTTAAATTGTCAGTTTCATATGCTTAAATATCAGCAATATTTAATGTCACTGCTTAAACAGAAATTGTTGACAAATACTGAATGTTCAGAGAACAAGGAATTGCAGGATTTATTGCATGCAGCTGAACAAGTGGGAAAGCATACTTTGCAATGTGGTTATGATTCACTGGAGGCCTCTTGCAGGGCTGCTGTTACAGGTTCTGTTATTAGAAGGCATGCTTGGTTAAAGGAACAGAATCTGCCTGATCATGTTAAAGCAAAATTATTAGATGCACCATTACAGCATGATACTTTGTTTGGTACTTAAGCAGAAGAGGTGTTGAAAGAAATGGAGGATAAAGCAAAATCCATGCAGACAGTCAAGGATTTCTTATAAGTACAGCCACCCAGGTTTAGCAGGAACTGGCCTTCTAAAAAATGGTCCTTTCCAGTGTCAGACAGACCACAAAGAGGCAGATACAGGCATCCCAGAGGCAGATCTCAGCCCCAAGGCTCATACAGGCCTAAACAACGGGGTGCTCCTACCTCCAAAAGCAGAGAAGACAAATCACAACCTTACAAGAAACAGTCCCAATGACTTTCCTCTACCAGATCCAAGCACTTTTCTTTTGGCAGCCCCCTTAGGGGGAAAACTAGCACTTTTTTCATCAAATTGGCAAATGGTTACCCAAGACAAATGGGTCCTGAACATAGTGTCCCAAGGCTACAGGTTCCATTTTCACACTCTACCAAGGTCAAAAGGTATGCCAGACCTGCCACACAATCAATGGGCAGAGGCACAAAAACAAATTACAGCCCTCATGGGCATGAGGGCCATTCAGCAAGTACCACAACAAGAGCAGGGGCAAGGACTTTACTCCAGACTTTTTCTAGTATCATGAAAGGACAAAACCTGGAGACCAATACTGGACCTGTCTATACTAAATATGTTTCTGGAAGTTCCAAAATTCAAGATGTTGACTCTACAGCAGCTACTGCCCATGCTGGGCAAGAAGGCTTGACTCGTAACTTTGGACCTAAAAGAGGCATACCTGCATGTCCCAATCAGACAATCTTGCAGAAGATACCTCAGATTCATAGCTGGCTCAATGCATTACAAATTCTCTGCACTGCCCTTTGGCTTATCTACTGTGCCCAGGGTCTTCACACAATGCCTGGCACCAGTAATTGCATTTTGCAGACAAAAAGGAATTCAAATATATCCCTACTTGGACGACTGCCTAATTCAAGCAGAGAACAAAGACATTCTTCTAAAGCATCTGACATTTGTAAAAAGATTACTAATTGGCCTAGGGTACACAGTAAATGAAAATAAATCAAAACTAGTGCCCTCTCAAGAGATAATATTCCTGGGTGCAAGCTTAAATAAAACTGCCCAGATGGTTTATCTCACGCCAGACAAACAAAAGCAAATGACTACTTACTTCAAGAAATTGGCAACAAAAACCCACTTATCTGCAAGGAAAATCCTGCAGGCCTTGGGTTTCATGGCATCCTGCATTCTATAATTCCATATGCCAGACTGCATATGAGGAAACTACAATGGTATCTAAAAAGTGTTTGGACTCAGCATTGCCACAGCCTGGATACAGTAATTGCACTCATTCCCTGCCTGCAACAGGAGTTTCAATGATGGGCAGAAGCCTGTCACCACAACAAGTGTCTGCCATTCAGTTTACCCACAGCCAGACAGACACTGACAACGGATGCATCAGATTATGCCTGGGGGGCCCAAATGGCAGGAAAATGTATTTAGGGCACATGGCCTGCAAACAAGATGCATCTTCACAGCAATCAAAAAGAGATGCTAGCTGTTCAAAATGCCCTGACAGCTTTCAAGGACCTGCTTCATCCAGGACAGTTACTGATAGGTTCATAGGTTCATAGGTTCATACTAGGCTATCTGCCCTAGGGCATTTATAAGCCTAGCCAGAGTGTGTTTGGCTTTCGCCACCCATTTTAAATTAATTTTGCTATGCCTTTTTTTGAGGTTAGTATATTGTGCCTCTGTCTAACAGTGACACAGAAGTGATAGCTGGGGTAAACCTATGATCTTCCATCCACTCATCAAGATTCCTCTTGAAGAGTGTCAATGTGGGACTCTGCCTAACCTGGACTGGGATTTTATTCCAGAGTGAAGGGAGCCTCTGGGTTATGAATCTGTCCCTCCAGCATGTCCTATTTATTTCAGTGCTGAGGTTCAAGTCTCTCGAGCGCGTAGCTCGATGGGATTTGGATTTTCTGAGGTGCAGCATGTCCATTAATTCCGGGTTGGACATGGCTTTATACATCAGGCACAGATCGTCTCTGAGCAGGCGGTATGCCACTGAGTAGAGCTGGAGTTTCTTTAACCGGGCAGCATATGGCATCTGTTTGAGCCCTTTGATCCTCTTGGTGAGGTGCTTTTGGGGTCTTTCCAGTTGCTGCAGGTGTCTGGTAAAGTACATCCAAAAAGGGGCATTGTACTCAATTATGGGCCTGATGAGGGATGAGTAAAGAGGTACGATGACCTCCCCTGATCTAGATGTGAATCCCTTCATGATTAGGTGGGCTATATAAAATGTTTTTCTAACCACTTTGGCCACGTGGTTGTCAAATGAGAGATTGCTATCAACTTGGGTCCCCAGGTCCCTAATGACTTCTTCTGTACTTAATGGATTACCACCTATGTGGTAATTTGTGGGCACTTTGTTTTTGCCAAAAGGGATGACTATACACTTTTTGGCATTTAGCTTGAGGCCATGGCTCTGGCACCAGTTGTCTGTTTCTATGAGGCCCTTTCGGAGGATGCTTGTGTCGGCTGGAGAGTTGATTATGGCACCCAGTTTGCAGTCATCTGCGAACTTGGTCAGCCACAGTCCTTCCGTGTTGGCCTGTACCGCCAAGAAATATATACCGAACAAGAGAAGTCCCAGGACTGAGCCTTGTGGGACGCCACTTGTAACTGGTTTGGAGTCTGACATGGCTCCAGCAATTCTAACCATGTGGGTTCTGTCCTTGAGCCAGTTTGCAACCGATCTAGTGACATAGGGGTTTATATTTAAGCTGGTGAGCTTATCTATAATGCCCGAGTGAGGTATTGTATCGAAGGCTTTTGCGAGGTCCAGGTAGGCTGTGTGGACCACCTTCCCCTCATCAATGGCCTTGGTGACTGTTTCAAAGAAATCGACCAGGTTTAAGAGGCAGGATCTGCCCTTAACAAAGCCAAACTGGGTAGGATCCAGTGTCTGTAGGTCCCCAATATCTTTATTTATGAGGATAAAGACAGACAACACTACGGTCATGTGGTACATAAACAAGCAGGGAGGTACACATTCCTACCCCCTCTGCAGACAAGCAATGATGTTATGGGACACAGCATTGGCTTTTCAAGTTCACCTGCAAGCACAATTCCTGCCAGGAAAAATAAATACTCTGGCAGATGAGCATAGCAGAAACCTCATGAATCCCCACGAATGGAAACTGGATCCACAAGTCTTCAGCATGATAATAAGGAAATGGGGATGTCCAGACATAGATCTATTTGCCTCCCCTCACAACTGCCAATAGATTTTGCACAAGGATTTATCACAAGCAAGCATGGAAAGTGGACGCCCTATCCTTCAGCTGGAAAAATCTAACGGTATATGCTTTTCCCCCACTGCCTCCTCTTTCAAAAGCTGTTATGGATGTTATCTTGGAGGCCAGGAGGTCCATTATCAGAAAATCTTATGCAGAAAAATAGAAGAGATTCTGTGCTTGGAACCAGGAACAAGGCATTGACACTTGTGTACCAAATATCCCTCAGATTTTACAATACCTAACTGAGATGCTGAACAAAGGCCTTTCTTTCTCATCAATTAAGATTCATGCCTCTGCCATTTCAGCCCATTACAATACGGAACCACCTCTCTTTTCTCATCCTTTAATAAGGCAGTACCTCAGTTGGGCTAAAAACATTAGGCCTCCAAGGAGAGCACCAATTCTGGCCTGGGACCTCAATTATGTTTTGGAAAAACTCACACTGCCTCCTTTCGAGCCAGCATCAACAGCAGATATAAAATTCTTATCCTGGAAAACAGCTCTGCTCCTAGCAATAACCTCTGCAAGGCGAGCCTTGGAGTTACAAGCACTCATGGCTGTGGAACCTTTCATCATTTTTCATCCAGACAGGGTTTCTCTGAGGACAAACCCTACATTTATGCCTAAAGTGGTGTCCAGTGTGGCCCTTAACCAAACCATTCACTTGCCTACCTTTTATCCAAAACCACAGAACAAGGGTGAGAAAATTCTGCATTCTTAGGACATACACAGGCAGTTATGCTTCTACTTGGACAGAACTAAAGCTTTCAGAAAGACTGAGCAACTTTTAGTGTCATATGCTGCAGGATCACAAGGAAAGGGTATTTCAAAACAGACTATTTCTAAATGGATAGGCCATTGCATCCGTTTCTGCTATTTTCAAAATGGCAAATCAATGCCTAAGGGCATTAGGCCTCATTCCAGCAGAGCAGCAGCCACCTCAGCAGCCTTCCACAGAGGAGTACCAACCAAAAATAACTTAGAGGCTGCAACTTGGAGTTCAGTGCACACCTTCACAAAGCACTACCACTTACCTCTTTACTCTAAATCCAGAGCAGGCTTTTCCACTGCAGTTCTACAGGGCCTCATAGCCTTTCCTAATCCTATTTATCCCAGCCACCCATCCTCAGCTTTGGGATTCAACCCAAGAGTAATGACTGCAACAGTGAAACAAGATGAACATAGTACAGTTGTGTACCTACCATAAATGTAGATGTTCGAGTGTATTCACTGTTGCAGTCCAGGTTACTCACCCACCATCCCCCTTTTCTCTGCTGGGACTTATCTGCACTTCTCTATCCTATACAACCTATTTGGTGTATTTGCTTGTAGATGAAGGAAATGTTATTTTTGTGCATGCATTTTTATTGGCATATTTTTCAGCCTACCAATTTGGGGCACCTGACATCTGGAGCAAGAAAAACTGAAGAAACGGCGTTGGCTGCATCTTTTATACCCCTGGCACACTGACGTCAGGGAAGAGGTGACAGCAACTGACGCCGGACCTAGACTTTGGAATTCTGGCCAACTGAGGGTAGCCTGCCAGCAGGATAACCCAAGAGTAATGACTGCAACAGTGAATACACTTGAACATCTACATTTATGGTAGGTACACAACTGTACTTTTCTTTCACCTCACAAAAATGTCCCCAGATGTGGGTTGGTATTTTCCCACCTATGTGGAGAACATCCTAGGCAGTGTCCTATCACTCCAAGTTAGATACTGGATGGTTTGTCAGAACCTCTTTGAGATTGTCTGAAAATCTTTCATCATAGCTTCACCAAACTCCTCTCACACCTAGGACTACACTTCAGTGACTGAACTACAAAATGTATTATTGACCTTTGCCCCATGGTGCTTTGGTAGCAAGTACATTAAAGAGCAGTCTTGTGGTTAAACATGGTCTTCATTATTGACAATCCATGGCTAGCACAGAAGTCCAATAACAATGGAAATCAGGGAGCATTGTCTGGCTAAATTGTAGGAGGTAAAGCTTATAAATAGTTCATGGCCTTAATTCTCTGCACTAAACAGCCAGTCTAAGCTTCCTGCATAGCTAAGGACCTCAGCACCTGTCTGGTGATGTGCAAAAGCCATTTTAGGTGAATCTGTAGCTTAACTTGATGTCTATGATCTTCCCAGTCCTAGGTTCTAAGCCTGTACTGCACCTATCCTCAAGCTCTATGTCAGACTTACTTACCTAAAGGCTTTTGTGGATCCATTTACAAATCATACCATTTTTTTGGCTTCTGCCCATATTTATCAGATTCCTTGGTCTTAAGTCCACTCTGCACCTACCCTCGGCTCTACAGTGTATTTGACCTGAATCCCATTATTATTAATTCCTCTGAATTTAAAACCTATCTTCATAGTTTGAATACATTACAGTCCTAATTACCAGCGTACCTCTCCTGCTTTTGTATTAGCTTTTTGGCTGACCTTTTTACCTCTCATCTGCCTCATGTTAAATCGCATATTTTCACAGTATATTCCCTCCCACCCCGCGTGTCCCTCACTAAGTAGTTTTTGACCATTCAAATCAATATCTTTTCAAATAGCTCAGCTGATATAGCTTACTTAAAGCTTTTTGCAGTGACAATTAGCTGTTATTGGAACCACCCAGACACTGTTTGAACAGTTTAATGCAGTTGTTCATTATGGTACATATATGCTACTTCCTACCAGTTACTGGCCCCCATGATGCTTTGCACCATTTAAAACTTTTCCTCAGTGTTCAGCACTATCTTTTTTTTTCGGCATAGCTAGGGACCTCTGAACTTGTCCAGTGATGTGTGATTCACAGTGTGAATGCCAATTTAGGCAAATTTGCAGCTTAAATTGATGTCTGTGGTCTTCCCAGGTAGACTTTAACATACTACTTTGTACCTTAATGATTACTCATGCAATCTCACTCTAAATTTTGCTGACAGAACACTTTGATTTGTTCTTAGTGTTCATGGGATTGTGAGAGTTCTGTAGTTGCTGTTGCTTTCATACATGCCAGATAAGCTTAGTTATTTGTTTATAATGTAAGAAGCTCCACAGATATAGTATTTCCAGAAGTTTTTACCTTCTATCTACAGTACATCAGACATTTAAAGGCTCTGAAGGGCTTTTTTAGCTTTAGAGTGTCGGCCATACTAAGGTGTGTTACCTGAGCAAACTTGCAATTACTCTACCTTGTTTTAAGTTGTGATAGGCACCTGAGCTGATGCACTTGTTATGGATATTGCCTACAAATTATTTTACGCTGTGATAATTTTCCAGGTGAAGTACATGTTGCATAGCAAATGATCTCATCTGTTTATGTTATAATTTTGCATTGTATGAATGTTTTGACATTGTGTACTGTATTGCTGTTGCATTTAATCCTCCTGCTGTCTATATTTTATTGCACAGTCTAATTTAATCCAGTTTATTTTTATTTTTATGTTTGACTCTTTTCTTACCCAGTTTGTAAATCCTTCTTCTCAATACTAACTATATCCTCTGTATCTGTCTCCATACTTCAATTGGCACTCTTCTAACTGCACTTCCCTTAACCTGACTCATTACCTTACTTGATCTTTCTACAACAAACTTTTACAGCTTTTGTGGTCTTTTCAAACTAATTTACCTTTTCTTTCTCCCGTCCTTTCAGTCATAGGCCCATTCAGCACTTACCCTCAAGTTCCATGCCAGACCTACTTACCTAAAGGCTTTTGTGGATCCATTTATACATCAGACCATATTTTGGTTCAGCTACTTCCCATATTTATCAGGGGTATATGTTTTGACTTAGGTGTTTGGCTGCTCTATTGTTGTATGCACCAGGCAGTCTTGTATATCACTGAGACGTTCTTTTTCTTCATTCCCCTTCCCTTTTGTCAGTGTTGCCCTTGCTTATGTTTTTTCCTATATTTTAATGCCATACTTTCTTGCCGTATTCCACCAGTTATACTAGCTCCTCATTCCCTCAGATTTATAGTGTATTTGAACCCAGTCCCATTATAATTAGTTCCTCTTATTTTAAAACCTACCTTCGTAGTTTGAATACATTACAGTCCTAATTACTCACGTACCTCTCCTGCTATTACATCTTTGTCTTAGCTTTTTGGCTCACTTTTTACTTTGCAAGTGCCTCATGTTAAATTGCATATTCTCACAGTACATACCCTCCCATAGCTTATCCCCCACTAAGTAGTTTTTGACAATTCAAAGCAATATCTTTACAAATAGCTATGGTGATATAGCTTACTAATAGTTTTTTGCAGTGACTATAAGCTCTGACTGGTCCCAGCCCACTCCATTTGCCCTCGCTACACTCAGGCTCACTGCATTCCACTATCCTACCCCGAATTTCCACCCACCACTAATATGCCTAAACTTATTTCAATCTAACCACACCCACCAATTACTAATACCCAATCACAACCATCTCCAATTACCCACACCCATCGTATACCAAGCCCACATCTTTTTACTTGCTAACACTTCTTTCACTTAAGAGTGCTCTAAATCTTGTAAGTTCTGCTACTGCAACTCAAATCTGCCACACACCTATCCTGTAAAAATGAATCATCTTAATCCTCCCTATTCTAAATCACCTCCTTTCTCACCTATACAAAGACAACTTCCCTCTGTACCAAACACCTGCAAATGTTATCCTTACACACTATCATCTTCACTCTCCTTATACATACCAATCACCTAACATCCTATCACAGTCAGTTATAGGTTCATAGGTAGGTACTAGGCTATCAGCCCTAGGGCCCATACAAGCCTAGCCAAAAAATGTACCCTGGCTTTCGCCACCCAAGAAAATTATTTTCCTATGCCCCTGTCGAGCAGAGCCACAGAAGTGATCCCCGGGGTGAATTTCCCTTTTCCCATCCAATCATTAAGATTTTTCTTGAAGAGTGCTAATGAGGAGCTCTGTTTGACATAGATAGGTAGTCTGTTCCAGAGTATGGGAAGTCTCTGGGACAGGAATCTATCCCTCCAGCATGTTCTGTTTATTGTGGTGACAAGGTTAAGGTCCCTAGAGCGTGTAGCTCGGAGGGATTGGGATTTCTTTAAGTGGAGCATGTCCAACAGCTCTGGGTTTGACATAGCTTTGTATGTTAGGCAGAGATCGGAGTAGGCGATATGCGATGGAGTAAAGCTGTAGTCTTTTGAGACGGTCTGCATAGGGCATCTGTTTGAGGCCAGTAATCCTCTTTGTGAGGTATTTCTGTGGTCTTTCCAGTTGTTGTAGATGTCTTGTGAGGTATATACCAAAAGGGGCATTGTACTCTATAATGGGTCTAATGAGTGATGAGTAGAGGGGAACAATGACCTCTTTTTTTCTGGATGAGAATCCTTTTGTGATGAGATGAGCTACGTAGAAGGATTTCCTGACCACTGTGGCGATGTGATTATCAAAGGAGAGACTACTGTCCACCTGTGTCCCAAGGTCTCTTATCACATTTTTGGCATTAAGTAGACTACCAGCTATGTGGTAGTTCATGGGTACAGAGTTTTTACCAAAGGGGGTGACAATACACTTTTTGGCATTGAGCTTCAGGCCATGGCTTTGACACCAGGAATCTGTCTCAGTGAGGCCCTTTTGTAGTTTGTCCACATCGTTAGGAGTTTCGATTATGGCTCTTAGTTTGCAGTCATCTGCAAACTTTGTTAGCCAAAGACCTTCTGTGTTGGCCTGCACTTCTGAGAAGTAGATACCAAACAGGAGAGGACCCAGGACTGAACCCTGTGGTACTCCACTTGTCACTAGTCTGATGTCGGATTTGGAATCCGCTACTTTCACAGTGTGGGTTCTGTCCGTGAGCCAGTTGGCAACCCATCTTATGACATAGGGATTTATACCTAGTTTAGTGAGCTTATCTATAATTCCAGAGTGGGGGATGGTGTCGAAAGCCTTGGCGAGATCTAGATAAGCTGTGTGAACCATTTTACCATCATCTATGGCTTTGGTGACTGCTTCAAAGAAGTCAATCAGGTTTAGGAGACATGATCTGCCTTTTACAAATCCAAACTGAGTAGGGTCCAGAGTTTGGAAATGTCTTTGTTTATGAGTTCCATGATGATACGTTCCAAGGCCTTGCAGAACAGGCTCGTCAGGCTAATGGGGCGGTAGTTCCCGGGGTCCGTCGTGGCTCCCCCTTTGTGGAGTGGGATAACTGTTATGGTGCGCCATTCAGTGGGTACAAAGCCTGAGGTGAGGCTATGATTGAACATGGTACTTAGGTAGGGTGCCAGTTCATTCTGTAGTTCGTGTAGAATGCAGCCTGGGATATATAACACTTTCTCCTCTCCTACT
The DNA here is from genome assembly GCF_019279795.1 of Protopterus annectens. NCBI lineage: Eukaryota > Metazoa > Chordata > Ceratodontiformes > Protopteridae > Protopterus > Protopterus annectens. Next base: position 1,094,822,020 of record NC_056729.1, on the reverse strand, counting down.
GGTACACATCCTCAGTCCCATCACTCATTACCCGTTAACTTTGAGATAGCTTCTAACCTTTACAACATGACTCATATAGAATACTTTCCAAATAAATATGTTCAACTTTTTTTTCAAAATTTCAGAATTTTCTAAAGTATACCAAACTCTTAATTAAGCTCTCAAAATGTATTTTATACTTCACTGCACATCTAAATTTCAGGGGTTATATTCACCCAAATCCTCACAAAAGGGATCAACAGCAATCATCCAACTCCCCTCTACCACTGCTCTGCACAGGAATACTGATTTACCCTAAAGGCTCTAACCTCCTGCTCCTTAACATGAATCTCAGGAGTATAGTCAATAAGATACACAAATTCCATGCCTTCCTGAAGAATTATTTAAAATAAAGGATGGACTGAAATGTTACTGACAATTTTGCATCTTATCTTACTGAAGCTTCCAAAATACACCTCTGTGTTGGTGCTTATTTTTAGTGCCTTATAGAAAACAAAGTCTGGATAGTGCAAATAAAGTTTGCAGATTATTAACCTTTTCAGCAGTATATTGCACAGAAACTAATAAAGTAACTTATACCATCAGTTTGCAACTTTAATGTCTTCAAGTTTCTTCTCAATACAACATGAATGATGTTCTCCATAAAACAACTCTAACAGATCTCCCTAGAAATCAGATTACATCTCACATATATACATTCTTATGAAAGCAGTCTTTTGGGAACTCTCAAAGTCATTATTTTGGTATTTTCTGATGTCATACTGTCTGCTAATTAAACTTTTTAGGGAGTCTTTCCTGTTTGAGACTGTTTCGGTGTTAACATGCAGTCTTTTAATGATGTTATGCAGTCTGTTAATAAGCTCCTTTATGTTTTTGTGTAAGTTGTTCTTGCCTCCAACTCAGTTTCTATCCTCGCACCTGCATCCTTATCTGCATTTTATCAAGCTGTACCATCATGTTACATTTATACATTAATGCCGCTTTATTTATTTGATTTTTTCCTTGCTTCTCAGCTAAGAGCAGTTTAACCCTTTAATATATATATATGCTAGCAAACAGAAATACATGCATCTAACTGACTATATTATTCTTACATATATTATAGCAACAGAAAGGTCTACTTGATATGGCTGACATTTCACAATGTCGAAATTCATATTGCCGAGACCATATGATCGACATTTGAAATGTTGACCATACAAGTAGAACATAAAAAATCAAAAACAAACTTACCTTAATGCTGCTAGCAGGGGGGCTTCACCCACCTGCACCCCCCGGAACTTAAATATACTAACTCCGAGATCACACTACAGTGCGGAAGTGGAATTCTTTCCATTCCGTACTGTAGGGAGATGCCAGTTCCCCATGGTCAAGATTTCAAATGTCAATCATATGGTCTCGGCCATATGAATATCGACATTGTGAAATGTTGACCATTTGAAGGGGACCCCAACAGAAGTGTATATGCATCTAACTAGCAAACAGATGTCCACATGCATTTATAAATTTATATATATATATATATATATATATATATATATATATATATATATATATATATATATATATTTATATATATATATATATATATATATATAAATAACACTAACTGTTTATCTATATGCCTTTCCTATCTTTACAAACCTAAAGAAAACTGATTTAGTCAAGCTTGAAACCTGCTACAATAAAATAGCTAAATTTGCAACAAATTCCCTATATAGGTCTCACCACTGCTCTGCCTTACAATAACTCAACTGGCTAGAATTACCCTATTACTTCACCCACACCCATCTCATTACTACCCACAGACTGATACACCAACCTGATAAATCTCCTGCTCTTCAACTATTGCTCCAACCCTACACCAACACTCGAGTCCTCTGATCCTTGAATAAATCTCTACTACAGGTTCCAAATCCAGCAATAGTGCCAGGGACTCTCTCTCTACTGCAACTATGTCTCCAAAGTATGGAATACTAACCCTCAGCCTATCATGACTACTGCTGACCCAACTCACTTTAAAAAGCTAAGTAGGATCTAGCTCAGTAACAACTGGCTTTGCCCATGCTCTAGTCCTGGCTAAACCTTATTCCACATGTCCAGTGTCTTACCAACCTACTTTCCCACCATTCTATGTCCATCATATGTAACTAAACTTGCTTATTTATCACTTATTCTCCTATCCCACCCCTCCCCCTTCTTTTCACAATTAATGTAACCATTTAACTTCTCTTCCATTACTACCCTCCTACTAGTGCATATTAACTCTCTGTTTTTCCTCTCAACTGTTAGCATATCTTTGCCTTAATTTTTTCCCTCTTTCGCAGTCATCATTTCTCCTTCCTCTGTATCCTCCTCTCACCTTTCATCCCTGTTCTACTTGAGTCACTAGTTCATCTCACTACAATAGTATTTCCCTCTTATTCTTCCTCTAGTTCATGGCCTTCTTGCTAAGTTCACCTGTCCTGTGGATATTTTCTCTTCTCTTTTCACCTTACTTCCATTTCATTCTGCAGTATTGCTTTAGTTAGCCTTTGTATATTTGTGAAATTATGATAAATACTAATCTGATGTCTGTGTTCAATACTGTTACACTGTTTAAACTATTGTTTGTTTAATTATCTGTCTTAACTACCAATATATATATTTTATGTCATATTCTAGTTAATGTAGTTTTTGTAATGTAATTTGTTATAATCTATGTAATTTTGTTAATTGCCTTGGGAGCCTTCTCCCCAGTCCTCCGCTGAAAATGGGCTCTGACATAGTTGGACTATCCTGGTAAACAAATCTTAAATAAATAAGTAAATAAATAAATAAGCTTCATTTGAAAGTTTCCAAAGCAACTTGAATAAGTCTTTGACTTAAACAGAGCATGCTGAAGAGACAGATAAGTGTTGCAGAGACTGCCCCTCTGATGGAATAGGCTTCCCATCCACATGAAGCTGAGTTCATCTTTTACCTAATTTAAGTGCAAACTAGACCGGGAGATGGGGAATAGGAAATTGATACCTGGCCTGGCACGTATGCCCTTTATGGATAGGTAGTTCATAAATGCCTGTGCCTCAATATCCTATTTGGATACAGGACATCATTATTTTTTTAGGAAATCTTGGCTAGACCTAGAAAGCCCCCACCCCCCAAGGTCATTAGCCTAATAACAATCTATGAATTTATCAGCTTGCAATATAATCTGGATAAAAAAAGGACTTCACCTAACAAATATCTAGGCTTAGCAGTTAAAATGTTTGCACTACAATGTGTTGAATAGCTGATATAAATGGTTCATAAAGTATTATATGCATTTCATATTTAAGTAAATTAATATATAGTATAGTTAAATCTCAAGTTAAGCTGCAGGTGGAACTTTAGGGAGGTTGTGAATGAATATTTGTTGGCCTCTGCCATTAGGATAAATGCAGTCAATTCTATTTTATGTCAGCTAATACAATGACTTTCAAATCACCATGGTTGTTACTAAACTTTGCAATGAATACAGTGTGCCCAATGCAGGCACTTGGGTAACAATGTTTATTACACCAGGTAGTGTTATGATGGATAATGTTAGATGTATATATCTGAAGCTAATTTGTATGACAGCAAACTAGCAACTGAACACTAGCAAGATAAACTGAGGGACAGAGTGACAATGACAAGTACTTCTACGATGTCTAGCATAAAATCTAAATGTTCTGTAGTATGCTTGTTTGAATCAGTCCTTTATACATACATACATTTTAATAAAAAATATGAATGGAGTACATTTGTGAAAAAAGAATGAATGACCTTGCAACCCTAGAATTTTTTGTAATTTACCCTGTATATTTTCCCTAGTCATGTGTTGAATGTACTTACTAAGTTCATAATGCTTTGGTCAATTTTTAAATAGTTACCAAGAATGACTGGTAGATGCATGGAAGAAGATACTTTTTCATTGCTATGTTATCAAGTGAATTGACAAGCAGCTTACTAACCTTATTATAGACATTGATTCCAAAGTACAGCTGAGAGGAATTTTTGGAAGAATGAAAGGGGCACGCTTTAAGAGAGAAAAAAAAAACAAATTTGGTTTTAGAGGTTTTCAAACGTATGAATGAATATAGTCCAGAAATCTGTAGGAATCTTACCGAATAATGCGGATGCTGAACTTTAAGGTTAGACAAGAATTACAAATTGCTAACTCCATTGAACTAAATTCATCAGGTCATTTTAATTATGTTAGAAACCTCCTATTGTACACAGCTGATCTTAAATTACATTACTTACTTTGACTCTTATTCCAATATGCTTATAGACAAGCTTAGTTCCAAATTTTCTCTGCCACCTCTATTAATATAATTTCCATTATTCTATACTATACATCTACCCTTATAATAATTTTTGAACAAGTCCTAACTTTATTTTCTAAAAACCAAAAATACCAGCTCTGTGGGTCCTGAAAGGTAACATGTTGTCTTCTAGTTAGCATTAAATACAGTCTTCCTAAAACCAATCTCAACCTATTTAAGCTCAACTTCTACACAATATACATATCCAAAGCCTAGAAAACAGCCATTGTTGTATCCCTCTACAAGGCAGTCTCCACCACTGACCCTTGGAAAAATAAAGGCCAGTTAGTCTCCCCATTACTATTTTAAAGGCTATGGAGAAAGTTATTGGCATGTTTATAAATAAAAATATTGGAAATATGCAAACCATTGACCCACATCAGGTTGGCTTTGTGAAAGGAATATCTTAATTATTTAATATCATAGATTTCTTTGAAAAAGTAAAAGTTACAGATGCCCTAGATAAAGGTAACACACTGCCTATGTAAATCTGACTATGGCCTTTGACACTCTTCTTCACTCTAGCATTAACTAATAGGTCTCCTCCCCAAACATTAACTCATACATAACCTGCTGGATAGCAAACTGGCATTTGGATATAACTCAAATTGTGAGATTTTGGTGGTCCTTTATCTTCAAAAAGACTTGTCACTAGTCTAGGTCCACAAGACACTATGCTAGGCTCCCTTGATACATATTTTTTTTCCTGATATCAAAGCTGATACCAGAGGTCTTTGGATAACCAAGTCTGCTTATGACTGCACACTAGTTAACCACTTTTGCAAATGCTTCTGCTGCCACCTACACCATGAAAGACTTATTCCAACATGCCATTACTTTGAGTGCTGGCGAGCTGGAATACAGCATGAAAATATGTTACAGTACTAAACCAAAAATTGCAAACAAATAACCGCATGTTCCAAATTATAAAACACAAAATGCACTAAAGGAACACTTGAATGCAGGAGAATTGTTAATAATTTAGGGTTTTCATTCTTTCATTCTTTTAATGAAGAACTTAATCAGAATACCTGAAGATCTTCATTAAAAGAGCAAAATAAAAAATAAAAAAACGCTAAATCATTAACAACTTTCCTGCATTCGAGTGTTCCTTTAGTGTTTTTTTATGTCACAGTACTAATTTGGAAAAAAGTATATCCCTTTGTCATAATTAATGCCCTCTTGAAGTGGTTATTGTTTTCAGGGAAGTAGATAAATGCATGGACAATGAACATACTTTCAACCATCATGTATTAACCTTAGCTAGAAAAGCATTTTACCTTGCTAATTACCAAAGCCATATACTATAGATCTAAATAAGTTATCATTCCCCTCTATTCATCCCTTATTATAACTATAATTTAATACAGTTTATCATTTGGAATATACCTCTCCAAAAACATTGTCCAACTGGAAATTTTGCAACATTTTTTAATGAAAAAAAAACCTCGGGTATTTGCTTCTTTGAATACATGGATATATAAAAGACTCTGTCAATATACTCTGTCTCCTCATGCCTTCTATTTGTTTGGCCTTCAGGATTATTGGAGAACCTGTCGCATTTGTCCTCCTTCATGTCTGAACAATTAGCAATGCTGCCAATACCTGCTCTGAGCATCTAAAGCTTCATTGTAATATGAACATTTTTCTATTTTATAAAGCGGCATTCATGTATAAATGTAACATGCTGGTACAGCTTGATAAAATACAGATAAGGATGCAGGTGCGAGGATAAAAACTGAGTTGGAGGCAAGAACAACTTAAACAAAAACATAAAGGAGCTTATTAACAGACTGCATAGCATCATTAAAAGGCTGCATGTTAAAACAGAAACATTCTCAAACAGGAAAGACTCCCTAAAAAGTTTAATTAGCAGACTGTATGACATCAGAAAACACCAAAATAATGACTTTGAGAGTTCCAAAAAGACTGCTTTCATAAGAATGTATATATGTGAGATGTAATCTGATTTCTAGGGAGATCTGTTAGAGTTGTTTTATGGAGAACATCATTCATGTTGTATTGAGAAGAAACTTGAAGACATTAAAGTTGCAAACTGATGGTAAAAGTTACTTTATTAGTTTCTATACAATATACTGCTGAAAAGAGTAATAATCTGCAAAGTTTATGTGCAGTGTCCAGACTTTGATTTTTACATGACACTAAAAATAAGCACCAACACAGAGGCGTATTTTGAAAGCTTCAGTAAGATAAGATGCAAAATTGTCAGTGACATTTCAATCCATCATTTATTTTAAATAATTCTTCAGGAAGGCATGGAGTTTGTATCTTATTGACCATACTCCTGAGATTCATGTTAAGGAGCAGGAGGTTAGAGCCTTTAGGGTAAATCAGTATTCCTGTGCAGAGCAGTGGTAGAGGGGAGTTGGATGATTGCTGTTGATCCCTTTTGGGACCAGGATTTGGGTGAATATAACCCCTGAAATTTAGATGTGCAGTGAAGTATAAAATACATTTTGAGAGCTTAATTAAGAGTTTGGTATACTTTAGAAAATGTTGAGATTTTGAAAAAAAAGTTGATCATATTTATTTGGAAAGTATTCTATATGAGTCATGTTGTAAAGGTTAGAAGCTATCTCAAAGTTAACGGGTAATGAGTGATGGGGCTGAGGATGTGTACCAGTAGGAGAGGAGAAAGTGTTATATAACTGACTGTGATAGGATGTTAGGTGATTGGCGTGTATAAGGAGAGTGAAGATGATAGTCTGTAAGGATAACATTTATAGGTGTTTGGTACAGAGGAAAGTTGTCTTTGTATAGGTGAGAAAGGAGGTGATTTAGAATAGGGAGAATAAACATGATACATTTTTACAGGATAGGTGTGTGGCAGATTTGAGTTGCAGTAGCAGAACTTACAAGATTTAGAGCACTGGGGAAATGAAAGAAGTGTTAGTAAATAAAAAGATGTGGGCTTGGTATACGATGGGTGTGGGTAATTGGAGATGGTTGTGATTGGGTACTAGTAATTGGTGGGTGTGGTTAGATTGAAATAAGTTATTAGGGGTGGGTCGAAATTGGGGGTAGGATAGGGGAATGCAGTGAGCCTGAGTGTAGCGAGGGCAAATGGAGTGGGCTGGGACCAGTCAGAGCTTATCATCACTGCAAAAAAGCTATTAGTAATCTATATCAGCATAGCTATTTGTAAAGATATTGCTTTGAATTGTCAAAAACTTCTTAGTGGGGGACAAGCTATGGGAGGGTATGTACTGTGAGAATATGCAATTTAACATGAGGCACTTGCAAAGTAAAAAGTGAGCCAAAAAGCTAAGACAAAGATGTAATAGCAGGAGAGGTACGCGAGTAATTAGGACTGTAATGTATTCAAACTATGAAGGTAGGTTTTAAAATAAGAGGAACTAATTATAATGGGACTGGGTTTAAATACACTATAAATCTGAGGGAATGAGGAGCTAGTATAACTGGTGGAATACGGCAAGAAAGTATGGCATTGAAATATAGGAAAAAACATAAACAAGGGCAACACTGACAAAAGGAAAGGGGAAGGAAGAAAAAGAATGTCTCAGTGATATGCAAGACTGCCTGGTGCATATAACAATAGAGCAGTCAAATGCCTAAGTCAAAACATATACCTCTAATAAATATGGGAAGTAGATGAGCCATTATATGGTCTGATGTATAAATGGATCCACAAAAGCCTTTAGGTAAGTAAGTCTGGCATGGTACTTGAGGGTAAGTGCTGAATGGGCCTAGGACTGAAAGGACGGGAGAAAGAAAAGGTAAATTAGTTTGAAAAGACCACAAAAGCTGTAAAGGTTTGTTGTAGAAAGATCAAGTAAGGTAATGAGTCAGGTTAAGGGAAGTGCAGTTAGAAGAGTACCATTTGAAGTATGGAGGCAGATACTGAGGGTATAGTTAGTATTGAGAAGAAGGATTAACAAACTGGGTAAGAAAATAGTCAAACATAAAGTTAAAAATAAACTGGATTAAATTAGACTGTGCAGTAAAATATAGACAGCAGCAGGTTTAAATGCAACAGCAATACAGTACACAATGTCAAAACATTCATACAATGCAAAATTATAACATAAACAGGTGAGATCATTTGCTATGCAACATGTACTTCACCTGGAAAATTATTACAGCGTAAAACAATGTGTAGGCATTATCCATAACAAGTGCATCAGCTCAGGTGCCTATCACAACTTAAAACAAGGTAGAGTAATTGCAAGTTTGCTCAGGTAACACACCTTAGTATGGCCGACACTCTAAAGCTAAAAAAGCCCTTCAGAGCCTTTAAATGTCTGATGTACTGTAGATAGAAGGTAAAAACTTTTGGAAATACTATATCTGTGGAACTTCTTACATTATAAACAAATAACTAAGCTTATCTTGCACATATGAAAGCAACAGCAACTACAGAACTCTCAGAATCCTATGAACACTAAGAACAAATCAAAGTGTTCTGTCAGCAAAATTTAGAGTGAGATTGCATGAGTTATCATTAAGGTACAGAGTAGTACGTTAAAGTCTACCTGGAAAGACCACAGACATAAATTTAAGCTACAAATTTGCCTAAATTGGCATTCACACTGTGAATCACACATCACTGGAAAAGTTCAGAGGTCCCTAACTATGGCGAAAGAAAAAATAAAACTCGGGTATTTGCTTCTTTGAATACATGGATATATAAAAGACTCTGTCAATATACTCTGTCTCCTCATGCCTTCTATTTGTTTGGCCTTCAGGATTATTGGAGAACCTGTCGCATTTGTCCTCCTTCATGTCTGAACAATTAGCGATGCTGCCAATACCTGCTCTGAGCATCTAAAGCTTCACTGTAATATGAACATTTTAGAAAGCAGGGATTACAGAAAGATGGGGGCCATAATTTTTAAGTAATGTTGAAGGAACACCTTTGTGTAGTGATTTTTTCCAATAGATTGGCAGCTATTTAATTAATTACTAAGAATATTAAAAGATAGGCATTAGAGAATGCTATAGTCTTTTATAGCACCTTTGTGCAATGACTGTTTCATACAGATTGATAGCTTTCCTTAATTAATCTATTATTAAGAATACTAAGAAGTTAGGCAATAGAGCATACTATACCTTTTTAAGAATTTAAGATGAAATTTATCCAGTGCTGTTACATACTAAAACATTTTGTTTTCATAGATGCAGATAGTGCAGTTAGAAATGTTTTTTATGACCACCAGGAATGCAGCACTGAAGTAATTAATCATAATGAATGTTCATTTTAAATGTCAAACATAGGTTAAAAATGAAATGACAGTGAAGCACCAGTGGACTTAAACTATTGAAATCTGGAGATCAGTGTTAAAGAGCACAATAATTATCTCCCCTAAAGAGCAAATCAGTGTAACTTGCAAAGGGTTGCACAACCTTTTAGGGCCTTCCAGTTAAGCAGATAGCTGCTTAAACAGCTGGAATGTAAACTATAGGTTCAGGGTTTGAGTCTATTCCGATTTTAGGAATACACCTTTACTAAAGAAACATGCTCAGCTGATATCTCATCTTTTTCCTTGAACAAGTAGTGTTTTTCAAACCTGCTCAGACACATACAAATATACAACTAACCCAAAAAGTGGTGCAATGGTGCAAAAAGAAGAACAAATAAACCAAAAAATTCACCACCAGGGTTTCTGGACTCCATCCAGTTTTATTTAACACAAATTGTTAAGCGTTTTCATCAATCCACGTTGACTTCATCAGAACAATTACTACAAGGAGAAAAACATTTTAGTTCATTTGGAACAATTTGTTGAAATAATGTATTTACAGTGCATAAATCATTTGTAACTTTCTCATGCATATTATAACGGTGACATAAATTTATTTTTTTAGACTTGTTAACTTAATTTTAATAGTGTCAACTGATTGATTTATTTTTAGCCAATAGCAGTTGATTTTAACCTATTTAAATTATTTTTTCTCTTTGTAGTAATTGTTCTTACGGAGTCAACTTGGATTGATGAAAGGGGTCTCTATTAAATCACCGAACCCTATGTAAGTAAACGCTTACAATGTCAAAGTGTCAGAACAGCGATTTCTTTTCCAAGGGAAAAAAAATCGCTGTTCCAACAACAAAAAAAAAATCAATTTCAAACATTACATTAAGTGGGGATATTTTCTTCACTATGGTGCAACCAATGAGTTGGTATACAATTTTTTGGGTGCATGGGGGCTTTCCCCATCCACTGTAGGGTGCAGGGGGTCTTTTTAGTTTTTTTTGTCTCACTGTTTTCAATATTTTAACTCCGATGGATGGTGTGCCAAAAAAAAAAAAAAGACTGTTGACTGCTCATAAGTAAACTGTTAGCCCCTATACCGGTCTTCCCTATTAATGGTTGAATGAATAGTCTTTGAGAATATTCCTGTGGATTACAACTAAATGACCTTCAACTTGGAGATTCTTGATTCACATAGGAAATCATTGGCAGAAGTATTTCTATTACAGTGCCAGCAGTGATTCGCTGTTGTTTTGATTTTTCTACATGGTTATTTTTACATAGAATTAGTATATCTAAGGGGAATATGGGGGCAGCATTCTCACACAAGGCTTAGGAGGATTTGTTCTTACCAAAAAATGCATTATGCTTTGTTTTTCTTCTGAATAGGTTTACAATTTACTGCTTTTACTCAGCTCTAGCATTCCCTGTAACTGTATGAAACATAAATGAACCCCTCCTTCCCTCACTCATGAACAAGACCCCAACAAACTCAGCTCTAGCATTCCCTGTAACTGTATGAAACATAGATGAACCCCTCTTCCCTTACCCATGAACAAGACCCCAACAAACTCACCACTTGAGGTAACAGTCCCCCCCCCATTCTTTTGTGGCAAAATACCATGACATCTGATTTATAACAGCTCCAAGAATAAAACATCTGCAAAGAAAAGAGATTCATCTTTTATATTTCTACTCCAGACCTTAGCTGTTCCTTGATATCATGTCCATGAAAATTACTAATAGGAGGGGACATATGGCAAACCCAGTGAAGAGTCCTACAAACACCTTGAACATATTTCCCTTAAAATGGAGAATACAGATACAAGTCTTGTTCTACAAATACAGGGATTCAGTGTCACACAGCAGCAGCCCCAAAACCTCATACTATTGTAACATATCCCACAGAATATTCCTGGGAACCTGGTCAGTGCCTTCTCCAAGGCCAGAAAACACAGGTAAGCTGCTCTAGAAATTTCCCATGATTTATCAACATCCATGCAAGGACAAAGAGTTGATCCATTTTTCCATGGTCAGGACAGAAACTATTTTGTTTCTACTGAATCACAGACTTTGTAATCAGAGTCTCCTTTACAGCAGTCTGGCATAGGCTTTGCCAGAGTGGCTGAGGATTAACCCAACAATACTAAGCACTTTCAGCATTTCCAAACATACTTCTTCAACTTCTTCAACACTGCCACTGGTAAGCTATTTAATCATTGCAGTGACCTAATGTACAGAAATGGATCCAATCTCACCAGCTACTTATGGCACCACTTTCTCAGAGAAGGGCATTTTATCAGGATTCAGAAGTTCCTCAAGGAGTTTCTTTCACCTCACAAAAATATCCCCAGATGTGGGTTGGTATTTTCCCACCTATGTGGAGAACATCCTAGGCAGTGTCCTATCACTCCAAGTTAGATACAGGATGGTTTGTCAGAACCTCTTTGAGATTGCCTGAAAATCTTTCATCATAGCTTCACCAAAATCCTCTCACACCTGAGACTACACTTCAGTGACTGAACTACAAAATGTATTATTGACCTTTGCCCCATGGTGCTTTGGTAGCAAGTACATTAAAGAGCAGTATTTTGTTTGAACATGGTCTTCATTACTGACAATCCATGGCTAGCATAGAAGTCCAATAACAATGGAATTCAGGGAGCATTGTCTGGCTACATTGACACATAGTAGGAGGTAAAGCTTATAAATAGTTCATGGCCTTAATTCTCTGCACTAGACAGCCAGTCTAAATTCCTACATAGCTAAGGACATCAGCACATGTCTGGTGATGTGCAAAAGCCATTTTAGGTGACTCTGTAGCTTAAATTGATGTATATGGTCTTCCCAGTCCTAGATCCTAAGCCTGTAGTGCACCTATCCTCAAGCTCTATGTCAGACTTACTTACCTAAAGGCATTTGTGGATCCATTTACAAATCATACCATTTTTTTGGCTTCTGCCCATATTTATCAGATTCCTTGGTCTTAAGTCCACTCTGCACCTACCCTCGGATCTATAGTGTATTTGACCTGAGTCCCATTATTATTAATTCCTCTTATTTTAAAACCTATCTTTATAGTTTGAATACATTACAGTCCTAATTACCAGTGTACCTCTCCTGTTTTTTGGCTGACTTTTTATCTCTCATCTGCCTCATGTTAAATCGCATATTCTCACAGTACATTCCCTCTCAACCTGCTTATCCCTCACTAAGTAGTTTTTGACCATTCAAAGCAATATCTTTTCAAATAGCTCAGCTGATATAGCTTACTTAGTTTTTTACAGTGAAGATTAGCTGTTACTGGGTCCATCCAGACAAAGTTTGAACATTGTAATGCAGTTGTTCATTATGGTACATATATGCTACTTCCTACCAGTTCCTGGCCCCCATGATGCTTTGCACCATTTAAAACTTTTCCTCAGTGTTCAGCGCCATCTTTTTCTTTTACCATAGCTAGGGACTTCTGAACTTGTCCAGTGATGTGTGATTCACAGTGTGAATGCCAATTTAGGCAAATTTGTAGCTTAAATTGATGTCTGTGGTCTTCCCAGGTAGACTTTAACATACTACTCTGTACCTTAATGATTACTCATGCAATCTCACTCTAAATTTTGCTGACAGAACACTTTGATTTGTTCTTAGTGTTCATGGGATTGTGAGAGTTCTGTAGTTGCTGTTGCTTTCATACGTGCAAGATAAGCTTAGTTATTTGTTTATAATGTAAGACTTCCACAGATATAGTATTTCCAAAAGTTTTTCCCTTCTATCTACAGTACATCAGACATTTAAAGGCTCTGAAGGGCTTTTTTAGCTTTAGAGTGTTGGACATACTAAGGTCTGTTACCTGAGCAAACTTGCAGTTAGTGTACCTTGTTTTAAGTTGCGATAGGTACCTGAGCTGATGCATTTGCTATGGATAATGCCTACACATTGTTTTACGCTGTAATAATTTTCCAGGTGATGTACATGTTGCATAGCAAATGATCTCACCTGTTTATGTTATAATTTTGCATTGTATGAATGTTTTGACATTGTGTACTGTATTGCTGTTGCATTTAAACCTGCTGCTGTCTATATTTTACTGCGCAGTCTAATTTAATCCAGTTTATTTTTAACTTTATGTTTGACTATTTTCTTACCCAGTTTGTTAATCCTTCTTCTCAATACTAACTATACCCTCAGTATCTGCCTCCATACTTCAAATGGTACTCTTCTAACTGCACTTCCCTTAACCTGACTCATTACCTTACTTGATCTTTCTACAACAAACCTTTACAGCTTTTGTGGTCTTTTCAAACTAATTTACCTTTTCTTTCTCCCGTCCTTTCAGTCCTAGGCCCATTCAGCACTTACCCTCAAGTTCCATGCCAGACCTACTTACCTAAAGGCTTTTGTGGATCCATTTATACATCAGACCATATTATGGCTCAGCTACTTCCCATATTTATCAGGGGTATATGTTTTGACTTAGGCATTTGACTGCTCTATTGTTATATGCACCAGGCAGTCTTGCATATCACTGAGACGTTCTTTTTCTTCCTTCCCCTTCCCTTTTGTCAGTGTTGCCCTTGCTTATCTTTTTTCCTATATTTCAATGCCATACTTTCTTGCCGTATTCTACCAGTTATACTAGCTCCTCATTCCCTCAGATTTATAGTGTATTTAAACCCACTCCCATTATAATTAGTTCCTCTTATTTTAAAACCTACCTTCATAGTTTGAATACATTATAGTCCTAATTACCCATGTACCTCTCCTGCTATTACATCTTTGTCTTGGCTTTTTGGCTCACTTTTTACTTCTCAAGTGCCTCATGTTAAATTGCATATTCTCACAGTACATACCCTCCCATAGCTTGTCCCCCACTAAGAAGTTTTTGACAATTCAAAGCAATATCTTTACAAATAGCTATGCTGATATAGCTTACTAATAGTTTTTTTGCAGTGAAGATAAGCTCTGACTGATCCCAGCCCACTCCATTTGCCCTCGCTACACTCAGGCTCACTGCATTCCCCTATCCTACCCCCAATTTCCACCCACCTCTAATATGCCTAAACTTATTTCAATCTAACCACACCCACCAATTACTAGTACCCAATCACAACCATCTTCAATTACCCACACCCATTACATACCAAGCCCACATCTTTTTACTTACTAACACTTCTTTCCTTCCCCCAGTGCTCTAAATCTTGTAAGTTCTGCTACTGCAACTCACGTCTGCCACACACCTATCCTGTAAAAATGTATCATGTTTATTCTCCCTATTCTAAATCACCTCCTTTCTCACCTATACAAAGACAACTTCCCTCTGTACCAAACACCTATAAATGTTATCCTTACATACTATCATCTTCACTCTCCTTATACACGCCAATCACCTAACATCCTATCACAGTCAGTTATATAACACTTTCTCCTCTCCTACCGGTACACATCCTCAGCCCCATCACTCATTAGCCGTTAACATTGAGATAGCTTCTAACCTTTACAACATGGCTCATATAGAATACTTTCCAAATAATTATGATCAACTTTTTTTTCAAAACCTCAACATTTTCTAAAGTATACCAAACTCTTAATTAAGCTCTCAAATTTTATTTTATACTTCACTGCACATCTAAATTTCAGGGGTTATATTCACCCAAATCCTGGTCCCAAAAGGGATCAACAGCAATCATCCAACTCCCCTCTACCACTGCTCTGCACAGGAATACTGATTTACCCTAAAGGCTCTAACCTCCTGCTCCTTAACATGAATCTCAGGAGTATGGTCAATAAGATACAAACTCCATGCCTTCCTGAAGAATTATTTAAAATAAATGATGGATTGAAATGTCACTGACAATTTTGCATCTTATATTACTGAAGCTTTCAAAATACACCTCTGTGTTGGTGCTTATTTTTAGTGTCATGTAGAAAACAGAGTCTGGATACTGCACATAAACTTTGCAGATTATTACTCTTTTCAGCAGTACATTGCACAGAAACTAATAAAGTAACTTATACCATCAGTTTGCAACTTTAATGTCTTCAAGTTTCTTCTCAATACAACATGAATGATGTTCTCCATAAAACAACTCTAACAGATCTCCCTAGAAATCAGATTACATCTCACATATATACATTCTTATGAAAGCATTCTTTTGGGAACTCTCAAAGTCATTATTTTGGTATTTTCTGATGTCATACAGTATGCTAATTAAACTTTTTAGGGAGTCTTTCCTGTTTGAGAATGTTTCTGTGTTAACATGCAGCCTTTTAATGATGTTATGCAGTCTGTTAATAAGCTCCTTTATGTTTTTAAGTTCTTCTTGCCTCCAACTCAGTTTCTATCCTCGCACCTGCATCCTTATCTGTATTTTATCAAACTGTATCAGAATGTTACATTTATACATGAAAGCCGCTTTATTTATTTCATTTTTTTTCCTTGCTTCTCAGCTAAGAGCAGTTTAACCCTTTAATATATGTATGCTAGCAAACAGAAATACATGCATCTAACTGACTATATTATTCTTACATATATTATAGCAACAGAAAGGTCTACTTGATATGGCTGACATTTCACAATGTTGAAATTCATATCGCCGAGACCATATGATCGACATTTGAAATGTCAGCCATACAAGTAGATAAAAAACAAGAAGAAACTTACCTTAACGCTGCTGCAGGGGGGGGGGGCTTCACCCACCTGCAACCCCGGAACTTAAATATACCAACTCTGAGATAACACAACAGTGCAGAAGTAGAAATCTTTCCATTCCGCACTGTAGGGAGATGCCAATTCCCCATGGTCGACATTTCAAATGTCGATCATATGGTCTCGTCCATATGAATATCGACATTGTGAAATGTCGACCATTTGAAGGGGACCCCAACAGCGGTGTATATGCATCTAACTAGCAAACAGATGTCCACATGCATTTATAAATTTATATATAGATATATATATATATATATATATATATATATATATATATATATATATATATATATATATAAACACTTCCTATCTCTCTCTCTCTCTAATATATATATATATATATATATATATATATATATATATATATATATAAAAACACTTCCTATCTCAATACCCCCCCCCCCTGATATCGCACTACTAACAGAAAACTAACAGAAGTCTGTCTGAAACCTGAAATTAACAACAATGGAATTCCTCCTCCAGGTTATGATATACATAGACATGACATAAAAAATAAATAAGGATGTGGAATAGCTATAATTTATAAACAAAATTTAAAATTAGAACTTACAGAACGAAGTATTCCTGAATTTAATAATATTGAGATATTATTTAGCGAACTTGAAATATACTGCAACAAATACCTAACCATAATAGATACTTATATTCCTCCTGGCAATAACCCCATCATAACTGAGGAAATTCTACACTGGATATCGTTAATGTTCCCACAAGAAACTATCATAATGGGTGACTTTAACACTGACTGTTTCTCTATATGCCTCTACTATCTTTACCAACATAAAGAAAACTGATTTAGTCAATCTTGAAACCTGCTACAATAAAATTGCTAAATTTGCAACAAATTCCCTATATAGGTCTCACCACTGCTCTGCAATACAATAACTCAACTGGCTAGAATTACCCCACTACTTAACCTACACCCATCTCATTACTGCCCACAGACTGATACACCAACCTGATAAATCTCCTGCTCGTCAACTATTGCTCCAACCCTACACCAACACTCGAGTCCTCTGATCCTTTAATAAATCTCTACTACAGGTTCCAAATCCAGCAATAGTGCCAGGTACTCTCTCTCTACTCCAACTATGTCTCCAAAGTATGGAATCCTAACCCTCAGCCTATCATGACTACTGCTGACCCAACTCACTTTAAAAAGCTACATAGGATCTAGCTCAGTAACAACTGGCTTTGCCCATGCTCTAGTCCTGGCTAAATCTTTTTCCACATGTCCAGTGTCTTACCAACCTACTTTCCCACCATTCTATGTCCATCATATGTAACTAAACTTGCTTATTTATCACTTATTCTCCTATCCCGCCCCTCTCCCTTCTTTTCATAATTAATTTAACCATTTAACTTCTCTTCCATTACTTCCCTCCTACTAGTGCATATTAACTCTCTGTTTTTCCTCTCAACTGTTAGCATATCTTTGCCTTAAATTTTTCCCTCTTTCGCAGTCATCATTTCTCCTTCCTCTGTATCCTCCTCTCACCTTTCATCCCTGTTCTACTTGAGTCACTAGTTCATCTCACTACAATAGTATTTCCCTCTTATTCGTCCTCTAGTTCATGGCCTTCTTGCTGAGTTCACCTGCCCTGTGGATATTTTCTCTTCTCTTTTCACCTTACTTCCATTTCATTCTGCAGTATTGCTTTAGTTAGCCTTTGTATATTTGTGAAATTATGATAAATACTAATCTGATGTCTGTGTTCAATACTGTTACACTGTTTAAACTATTGTTTGTTTAATTATCTCTTAACTACCAATATATATATTTTATGTCATATTCTAGTTAATGTAGTTTTTGTAATGTAATTTGTTATAATCTATGTAATTTTGTTAATTGCCTCGGGAGCCTTTCTCCCCAGTCCTCCACTGAAAATGGGCTCTGACATAGTTGGACTATCCTGGTAAACAAATGTTAAATAAATAAGTAAATAAATAAATAAATAAATAAGCTTCATTTGAAAATTTCCAAAGCAACTTGAATAAGTCTTTGACTTAAACAGAGCATGTTGAAGAGACAGATATGTGTTGCAGAGACTGCCCCTCTGATGGAATAGGCTTCCCATCCACATGAAGCTGAGTTCATCTATTACCCAATTTAAGTGCAAACTAGACCAGCAGATGGGGAATAGGAAATTGATACCTAGCCTGGCACGTATGCCCTTTATGGACAGAGGTAGCTCATAAATGCCTGTGCTTCAATATCCTATTTGGATACAGGACGTCATTATTTTTTTAAGATAACTTGGCTAGACTTAGAAAGCCCCTACCCCCAAGGTCATTAGCCTAGTAACAATCTATGAATTTATCAGCTTGCAATATAATCTGGATAAAAACAGGACTTCACCTAATAAATATCTAGGTTCAGCCGTTAAAATGTTTGCACTATAATGTGTTGAATAGCCGATATAAATAGTCCATATAGTATTATATGCATTTCAGAATTAAGTAAATTAATATATAGTATAGTTAAATGTCAAGTTAAGCTGCAGGTGGAACTTTAGGTAGGTTGTAAATGAATATTTGTTGGCCTCTGCCATTAGGATAAATGCAGTCAATTCCATTTTATGCCAGCGAATACAATGAATTTCAAATCACCATGGTTGTTGCTAAACTTTGGAATGAATACAGTGTGCCCAATGCAGGCACTTGGGTAACAATGTTTATTACACCAGGTAGTGTTATGATGGATAATGTTAGATGTATATATCTGAAGCTAATTTGTATGACAACAAACTAGCAACAGAACACTAGCAAGATAAACTGAAGGACAGAGTGACAATGACAAGTACTTCTATGTCTAGCATAAAATCTAAATGTTCTGTAGTATGCTTGTTTGAATAAGTCCTTTATACATACATGCATTTTAATAAAAAATATGAATGGAGTACATTTGTGAGAAAAGAATCAATGACCTTGCAACCCTAGAATTTTTTGTAATTTGCCCTGTATATTTTCTCTAGTCGTGTTGAATGTACTTAATGAGGTCATAATGCTTTGGTCAATTTTTAAATAGTTACCAAGAATGACTGGTAGATGCTTGGAAGAAGATACATTGTCATTGCTATGTTATCAAGTGAATTGACAAACAGCTTACTAACCTTATTATAGACATTGATTCCAAAGTACAGCTGAGAGGAATTTTTGGAAGAATGAAAGGGGCACGCTTTAGGAGAGAAAAAAAAAACAAATTTGGTTTTAGAGGTTTTCAGACATATGAATGAATATAGTCCAGAAATCTGTAGGAACCTTACCGAATAGTGCGGATGCTGAACTTTAAGGTTAGACAAGAATTACAAATTGCTAACTCCATTGAACTAAATTCATCAGGTCATTTTAATTATGTTAGAAACCTCCTATTGTACACAGCTGATCTTAAATTACATTACTTACTTTGACTCTTATTCCAATATGCTTATAGACAAGCTTAGTTCCAAATTTTCTCTGCCACCTCTATTAATATAATTTCCATTATTCTATACTATACATCTACCCTTATAATAATTTTTGAACAAATCCTAACTTTATTTTCTAAAAACCAAAAATACCAGCTCTGTGGGTCTTGAAAGGTAACATGTTGTCTTCTAGTTAGCACTAAATACAGTCTTCCTAAAACCAATCTCAACCTATTTAAGCTCAGTTTCTACACAATATACATATCCAAAGCCTAGAAAACAGCCATTGTTGTATCCCTCTACAAGGCAGTCTCCACCTCTGACCCTTGGAAAAATAAAGGCCAGTTAGTCTCCCCATTACTATTTAAAGGCTATTAATTACTAAGAAAATTAAAAGATAGGTATTAGAGAATGCTATACTCTTTTAGAACACCTTTGTGCAATGACTGTTTCATACAGATTGATAGCTTTCCTTAATTAATCTATTATTTAGAATACTAAGAAGTTAGGCAATAGAGCATACTATACCTTTTTAAGAATTTAAGATGAACTTTATCCAGTGTGTTACATACTAAAACATTTTGTTTTCATAGATTCAGATAGTGCAGTTAGAAATGTTTTTTATGACCATCAGGAATGCAGCACTGAAGTAATTAATCATAATGAATAGGTTCATAGGTTCATACTAGGCTATCTGCCGTAGGGCATTTATAAGCCTAGCCAGAGTGTGTTTGGCTTTCGCCACCCATTTTAAATTAATTTTGCTATGTCCTTTTTCGAGGTTAGTATACTCTGCCTCTGTCTAACAGTGACACAGAAGTGATACCCGGGGTAAACCTACGATCTCCCATCCACTCATCAAGATTCCTCTTGAAGAGAGTCAATGAGGGACTCTGCCTAACCTGGACTGGGATTTTATTCCAGAGTGAAGGGAGCCTCTGGGTTATGAATCTGTCCCTCCAGCATGTCCTATTTATTTCAGTGCTGAGGTTCAAGTCTCGAGCGCCAGAGCTCGATGGGATTTGGATTTTCTGAGGTGCAGCATGTCCATTAATTCCGGGTTGTACATGGCTTTATACGTCAGGCACAGATTGCCTCTGAACAGGCAGTATGCCACTGAGTAGAGCTGGAGTTTCTTTAACCGGGCAGCATATGGCATCTGTTTGAGCCCTTTGATCCTCTTGGTGAGGTACTTTTGGGGTCTTTCCAGTTGCTGCTGGTGTCTGGTAAGGTACATCCCAAAAGGGGCATTGTACTCAATTACGGGCCTGATGAGGGATGAGTAAAGAGGCACGATGACCTCCCCTGATCTAGATGTGAATCCCTTCATGATTAGGTGGGCTATATAAAATGTTTTTCTAACCACTTTGGCCACGTGCTTGTCAAATGAGAGATTGCTATCAGCTTGGTTCCCCAGGTCCCTAATTACTTCTTCTGTACTTAATGGATTACCACCTATGTGGTAATTTGTGGGCACTTTGTTTTTGCCAAAGGGGATGACTATACACATTTTGGCATTTAGCTTGAGGCCATGGCTCCGGCACCAGTTGTCTGTTTCTATGAGGCCCTTTTGGAGGATGCTTGTGTCAGCTGGAGAGTTGATTATGGTGCCCAGTTTGCAGTCATCTGCGAACTTGGTCAGCCACAGTCCTTCCGTGTTGGCCTGTACCTCCGAGAAATATATACCGAACAAGAGAGGTCCCAGGACTGAGCCTTGTGGGATACCACTTGTAACTGGTTTGGAGTCTGACATGGCTCCAGCAATTCTAACCATGTGGGTTCTGTCCTTGAGCCAGTTTGCAACCCATCTAGTGACATAGGGGTTTATATTTAAGCTGGTGAGCTTATCTATAATGCCCGAGTGGGGTATTGTATCGAAGGCTTTTGCGGGGTCCAGGTAGGCTGTGTGGACCACCTTCCCCTCGTCAATGGCCTTGGTGACTGTTTCAAAGAAATCCACCAGGATTAAGAGGCAGGATCTGCCCTTAACAAAGCCGAACTGGGTAGGATCCAGTGTCTGTAGGTCCCCAATATCTTTATTTATGAGGTCCATGATGATCCTTTCCATAGCTTTGCAGACCAAGCTAGTCAGGCTTATGGGGTGATAGTTTCCAGGATCCGTTGAGGCACCACCTTTGTGGAGAGGGACCACTGTTGCTGTACGCCAATCTCTGGGTACATATCCTGTAGTAAGGTTGAGACTGAACAGTAGTTTTATGTTTGGGTTTAGCTCTTCTTGGAGTTCATGTAGAATGCAGCCCGGGACACCGTCTGGTCCCATTGATGCTGTGTTTTTTGCTTTGGAGAGGCCAGCTCTTACCTGAGCATCTGAGATGCCAGGGGGGGCAGCACTCTGCTGGGATAAATATTTGCCCTTTTGGTGGGGAGGGGGGGGGAGAAGTTTGCGCTGAACCTGTCAGCTAGGATGTTGGCAATGTCTGTGGGTTCGGTGTATTTTTTGTCATTTTGGACTAATTCTGAGCATATCTGGGAATTCCCACCCAGGTTCCTAACATAACTAAAGAAAGCCTTCTGATTATCCTTAGTGTCCTGTGCAATTTTTCTCTCGAAGCTGGCCTTAGACGATTTTATGAGTGGCCGTAGTTTTTTGCTAATACTGATCAGAGCTGCCTTCCCTTTTTGGGATTTTGTTCTATCATGTAGTAGCTTCCTCCTTCTATTGTATAGTTTGTTTATGGCTGGGGTCCACCAGACAGGACGTCTGCCTTTGGAGGATTGGGTCTTGGTTTTATTTGGGATTGCATGATCCATGCATTCCTGAAGGTCTTCATAGAATGCGTTTATAAAGGATTCTGTGGTCTGGGCCATATTTTCCACAGGCCCGGGGGCTTTGAAGGATTCCACCTCGGTTTTGAGGAGGGAATGTTCATTTTAAATGTCAAACATAGGTTAAAAATGAAATGACAACGAAGCACCAGTGGACTATTAAAATCTGGAGATCAGTGTTAAAGAGCACACTAATTATCTCCCCTAAAGAGCAAATCAGTCTGACTTGCAAAGGGTTGCACAACCTTTTAGGGCCTTCCAGTTAAGCAGATAGCTGCTTAAACAGCTGGAATATAAAGTACAGGTTCAGGGTTTGAGTCTATTCTGATTTTAGGAACATATCTTTACTAAAGAAACATGCTCAGCTGATCTTTTTCCTTGAACAAGTAGTGTTTTTCAAACCTGCTCAGACACATTCAAATATACAACTAACCCAAAAAGTGGTGCAATGGTGCAAAAAGAAGAACAAATACACCAAAAAATGCACCACCAGGGTTTCCGGACTCCACAGTTTTATTTAACACAAATTGTTAAGCGCTTTCATCAATCCAAGTTGACTTCATCAGAATAATTACTACAAGGAGAGAAACATTTTAGTTCATTTGGAACAATTTGTTTAAATAATTTATTTGCAGTGCATAAATCATTTGTAACTTTCGCATGCATTTTATAATGGTGACATAAATTTATTTTTTTAGACTTGTTAACTTAATTTTAATAGTGTAAACTGATTGGTTTTTAGCCAATAGTAGTTGATTTTAACCTATTTAAATTCTTTTTTCTCCTTGTAGTAATTGTTCTGATGGAGTCAACTTTGATTGATGAAAGGGGTCTATATTAAATCACCGAACCCTATGTAAGCAAAGGCTTACAATGTGGAAGTGTCAGAACAGCGATTTTTTTTTCCAAGGGAAAAAATCGCTGTTCCAACAACAACAACAAAAAATCAATTTCAAACATTACATTACGTTGGGGGCGAAGCCCCCCACACACCCCCTACTTAAATATACCAACTCCAAGACTGCACTACAGTGCTAAAAACAGCAAAGTACCACACCGGCCAAGCAAATTCTTTCCCAGGGAAACAGCCACTTCGATAGTTTGCATTTTCAGGCTTTTACATTCGACCAAGACGCATTCGAAAGAATCTTCGGTCTTCTAATATAGACCCAATGAAAGTGCTTAACAATTTGTGTTAAATAAAACTGTGTGAAGTCCGGAAACACATACAAATATGCCAAAGAAGCCTGCCAGTTGAGAACATAGACTCCATTGAGACACCCCTGACAGACAGTTTGAACTGGTCATGTAGATGGAACTTTCCAGTTGATGAATTCATGGCCAACATATTTAGCTCAACATATTTCTTTGAACTACAACTGTCCAGATTTTTAAATCTGGAAATTATCAGTCAAGTTTTAAGAATTAATAATAAATATTCATAAGGATAACCAAGAATCTAAGAGGTAAAAGCAAGCTGTGCTATCAGTTGACTCTTGTCTTGATTAGTATGATGTACTCTCAGTTTTCCTCAAATGTATTTTGAAGCAACAGACATTATATCAGAATGCTTTTTTCTGAAAATTTGAGGAATTATTTATAAACTTAGCCATATGTATAACTGTGCTTTTTGCATGGATAAGTAAATTTTATTCAGGCTAGTTATGTGAGATTTGCCTCATGTGTTCTGCATGAAATAGCTTTAAATACTTTTCATTTTAAAATATGTAAAATGAAAAATCAGTTTTCTCTCCACAGATTTCTCAATGTCTAATCCAGCAGCATACTCGTAACACCTGAAAAATGTAACTGTAAAGTTTAGTTGACTGTATGGAAGAACAACATAATGAAGATACACCTTCTGACCTTTTTGCACAAAAAATCTGGGCAAAGCTAAAAATAACTGGGGGAACCACAGTCCAAAATTGGGGACAGATTTTAATTACTGCTCTTAGGAATTTATACATTTACTAGAAAAACAGGGTTTGTGTTACCATGCATTTTCTGAAGGACATGAAGTCTGAAATACAAACATCTATCATTATTTAGTGACTTCAGTCCTCAATGATTTACCATTAAACCATAAATTTTATGTTGGATAGACGAAAAATGAGGCAGAAATCTGGGCATTTTTTGAAATGCTGGACAGTTAAGAGATATGATGAAGACCTGACTGTGAACCAAATAACCTGTAATCAATAAGCAACCTAGTTACTAAAGGAGCCATTGTGAGAGGGTGTGGAAAATTGACCAATCATGTCTCCCCCATCCTTGAGTAGAGGGAAGTGGTCCAGCCTACTGCAGAGCCATCATCTACAGGGTAGAGAGATGAAAGACATGTGGCATATCAGTCAAGGTAATGCACTTAGCAATGACAAGCTATGTCCATATGACAGACTTCAGATATATGTTGAATGATAAACAGCACGTTTATTGAGTGCGAAAATATCTAACAAAATGAACAAAACATCTTCCTCTGAATCTTGGGCATATTTTTCTTTTACAGGGAGGCAAGTCACATGCACCTCACATGTGGAGGGATATCCCTCAAATTTAAATATACCTATTTTGAGGTTGTACAACAGTAGATATAAATTAAAACACCCCTGTCAATAAAAGTCATCTATATTTGATTGTGCAACAATTGATCAAAGTGTTGTCGAGTGAATGCCAGGCACCCATAGGAGTCATAGGGTATGTGCAGCAAAGTATGCACTTACATAGGAAAGTGAATCAGACCCTTGCATCTGTGAGCCTTCAGACACTGGGGAGGGCTTAAAGGCAAAAACAGAAAAGGCATCATGAATGCCTGTATGATGACTGTGTCATTAATGGCTCCTGCCCTTATGATGGGAAATTAATTGGCATATTCACTGTGATAGCTAGATGGTCATCAAGCACATGGACAGAAAATGATACAAAAACAATTTTCATTGTAAATTGGGTGGTTTTATTTCAGATCCTGACATCGTGTATACTGACTGTGCAACTCATTAACAAAGGAAGTGGTTGGAACATTTTGTCTGAAACTGCCTTTGATGGACACATTATTTTGACATCGGTTGTATCACTACTAGCACACACACACAATACACACACACACATACACACACACACACACACACACACACACACACACACACACACACACACACACACACACACACACACACACAAACACACCTTTATCCATTACTGTTTTCTAGTATTGATGCGTCATTGATAGCCCATGTATATCCTTAAACTTCAGGTGTAAAGATGCTAGAACAACAGCTTGTGTGTTACCATGCATTTAAAATATTTCTTTAACTTAGTTATCATTTCTCAATATGAGTTGAGCATCCAGTATTTTATTTTATTCTCAGATTTTCATTTCATTCAGCCTGTGCTTTGTTATTTTTCTATGTTAATAACACATTTAACACTAACATTCTTAATACTGCAAACATAAATTAAATTCTATAAATATAATGCTACTGAATCGGAACTGCCACTTTGAGAAACTCATGGAGTAGTTCATTAAAATCTGTTAGGTTGGTTGCTCAACCACTAAAACATTTACATTGTTTATATTGAGAAAGGCTAACTAGTTATCTTACAAATTAAAAGCTATTTGCTGCTGGTAATAGCAATACATATTAAATTTCCTTTGGGGTATTAGCTCATCTACAAAGCTATGGAAGCTACCTCATTTGACTTTGAAGTGTTTACTTGTTGTTAGGTACAAGTGGACATTCATGCAGGAATTTCAAATAGCTCTACTTAATTATCTGTGTAAAGAGGTGCTACCAGTATCGACACACCTAAAAGAAATGTTAATATGTTGCTTCTAGCAATGTATTTCCATGCTTGTTGTTGTCTTCGTTTGTTTTCTTAGTATGTGCAGGTCTCTACATGAAAGTGTTGCTCTCTGCACAGATGAGAGGTGAAAATAAATTTAAGAAAAAGGCTAAAAAAAATACAGTTGTTTACGGAAATTTACAGTGACAGTAGATATTCAAATGCTCACTGTTGCAGTAGCCCAAGTAATAATGGGTT
>NC_056729.1:1094703002-1094793002 GCF_019279795.1 Protopterus annectens | reverse complement strand
CATAACATATGTTGCTGTCCAGGCCAATGCCTTCAAGTAGTACAACAGTAAAGAAACACTGGCCCAAAAGATAAGAATCAATCAACAGTAAGTAATGCAGATGTAGTTCAGCAGCCTCCAATTACAGTCTGTTCTCAACCCCTAGGGGGAAAAGAAGTTGTCACAATGAAGATGTATCTGTTACATAGCAATGCTTAACTTAAAAAATCGCTATCACACTGACAAACAGAACAGTCTATAAGACAGCAAGCACTAGCCCACCAATGTTCCCAATGTGAAATGTATGAAAATGTACAGCCATATACCTTAAGGTGTCTTACAACTGATATCCCTCACATGTTGTAACAGCCTAGGTTATATATGGTGCATATCCCTCCCTCATAGAATGACGTACAGGGGCATATAACAGTGTTACATACACTGACCTCTGGACTGTACAAAGACACAGATGTTATGTCCAGCTTTAGCCCACATATATATGGATCCTACCCCACAATATGTGTGGGGACCACAACATCACTGGAGTGATGGCAGGAATGGTAGCATGACATAATCATAGGTCACTACTTACTGCATGACATATGGACAAAGCCTGGTATATAGATGGAGGACAGAGGCTGGAACACAGGGCCATATTTGCAATATTGTTGTTATACACTGAGAAAGTTACTGGTGTTACAGGATTGGTTGCAACATACCCTTATTCAAGAATATGAAGTCAGAAACACAAATGGATGTAGCCATGTACTGATAGCACTCAGACAGAATGCCAGTGATATATCTGAGACAAGACCTGTGTGGTGGACAGACAAAACATAATTGTCAATCCTCTGGCCATCACGTGGCTAGGCCCACAGTTGAGAGCTATGCAGACAGACTGCATTCCCTGCTAAACTAGTATGTAAACACAAACCCTGTAACACTAGCAGTATGCAATGCATATAACAACACTACTCACACTGTCTGTAGGTCTGGAACCTTACACAAATATGTAGTTGGACTGTGTTTGCAAGTCCTCTTGTCAGAGGTATTGCTACCTGCTGTCTGTAACACTGCTGCCCACACACAGGAAGGATGTCCTCCATACAGGTAAGGTAAAGGGACAATGCCCACATGATTTAGTAATTTATAGTACTGGGTTGCCATGACAGTGGTAATTGGAAGTACTACACAGCAGGCCTCATGCAGGTAGCAAGTGGTGGACACTGATTGGTGCAGATGCCATCACCTGTACATGTGCATCACCTACAAAATCCATGCTGCAATCTATTCAAAGCAGCTCAATTTGTGTAGTGGAGATAGATAGAGTGAGAAAAAAATAAAAAAACAAACAAACATCCAGTAAAGAAAATGTTGTTCAACAACTGAACCTACAGACACCCCAAGTTAACCAAGGGGACACAGCAAACTGTATCCAGAATAGATGACAATCCTACAACAGGTATGTGAAGCACATATACATGTAATTGAATGTAGTACTTGGTCTATAAGAATGGGATAGATGATGTGGAATTATTTATATGTGCGATCAGGAGTTGTAATGATATCCTGCTGAACAACTGCTATGGACAATAGTGTCTGTCCCTGTGGGCAGTGGGCCATACCTGTCAACTGTGCAGATCCGCACTGAATGACAAGATGTAAACCATCACAGTGTGTGTTCTGTACTGTAAGACATGTATATTAGTGTGGCCAATAGCTAGTGGTGGAAGTAATGCCGTTATGATAGACACATGAGTTTTAGAGCCCACCACTTGCAGGACAGTCATGTTAATGTGTAATGTAGCATGCACAAATGCCATACGTGTGTAATAGGCTTACCTGCAATCTGTCCCTATATATACTCCCCTAATGTTAGGCTGTGTCCACATGTGACACCTGCCTGTGTTTTAGCAAATTAGAATAGTGCAGCTGTGCAGGAAGGAGAGATAAAGAGTGTGGACCTGATGTTTGAATGTGCCTCATATATATACATACATGCATACAATTCACAATATATTTATACACACACACACACACACATATATATATATATATATATATATATATATATATATACACACACACACACACACACACACACACATGCCCCCTGCTGTTGAATAACAGTGCTGTACAATATGTGTGAGAAAACATCACTCGTATCAGTACACACACACATATATATATATATATATACAGCAGTAAGTGGGTGTAAAATGGACAGTTATGTCTGGTGTGAACTCCATGTTGGGAACACATTGCCCTTGTTTGTGAAGGTGGGATTGGTATTTTGGGGAAGGATAGCAGGTATATTTGGGGAGGTAGGTTGGGTTGGAAGACAGACAAGACAGCATACAGGGGCAGTATATGACACATGTGATGGGTAAACACCTTGGATGTGGAGTGTTGTTTGGAATGTGGAAGCCCATGAGCCCCCATATGGAAACAATGGGACCAAGGTCCCCACCCATCGGCAGTACCAACAGCATCTTCACTGCCCTGAAGGCTCCTGGGCTGAGGGCTGAGCAGGAGGAGCATGAGAACCCTGTGATTGTGTACTGAGGACCTCAAGGTGCTGTAGCACATCCCCCAAGTCTCTGTGGAGCTCCCTATACACCAGACCCTGGACCTGACTTTGAGAGACAGGATCCTGTCTGTGTGTGCTCCCAGGTGGGTGAACACCATCCCCTGAGGTGGTTTCACCTGAAGGTAGTGCAGGACCAGTAGATGATGAGGTCCCAGGGTGGGTCCCAGGTATGATGTGACTTGGTAACATGGCCAGATGAGGTGGGAGAGGTAGTTCTGATGGCAACTGTCTTCCCAAACATGCTATTGTGTCACTGTTATAGAACATATATGGGTAGTAATAGTCCACACATTCCAGGATTATGTCTAACAGCATGCATAGATATCCCCATTAACAAAAAACAACAGATGTGCAGCAGTCACATAGCAAACAGAACACATGCATATATGGAACCATAGTGGCCCTTACAATGGCATGCAGGTGACATTGTTCATAACAGGCCATCAATGATAGTGTGTCAACATGGAACATGACTACAAACACATTGCACACATTGTTGTAGAATACAAAATATGTCCCAACAGTAAGTCTGCTGTAGACATACCCGTTGAGTTGTGTAAGCAGATTGTTGTTGCATATATGGTGGGGGAGAGACAGAGATGTGTATTAACAACTATTATATCCTTGCAGTATGAGGTCCTCAGTCCTGTTTCCCTCTTTATGTCTTTCAGGCACAATGTCTTGGGAGAGACCTCCGATTTGCATACCCCCAGGAGAATGAATTTATCATCACATACCTGGTGCAGCACTACCACACCCTGTTTGGGCATACATCCCATGATCTGCAGGAGTGGACCACCCTGTGGAATGATCTTGTCCACATGGTAAATGATGTTAGCCTGCATAACCGCAGTTATGAGCAGGTCCAACATCACTGCACTGATCTACTGTGCCACGCCCGTGGGCGTTCTGCTATGGTTAGGGGAGACCAGATTGCAAAAGGGGGTTCATGTCATCCAGCCCCCCTGACACATGTTGAGGAGCTCCTTGCCAGTGTCAGGGCGCCTGCCCGCCCTGCAAACACAAGAACTGGTGGAGAGCATAGTGGAGGTAGGTGCTACCCACATAATGGCTGAGGAATGTGCAGGTAAGACCACAGGGCACATCAGTAGACCACTGTTGCATATCCATCTGCATATGTGAGATTAAATATATATAGTCTGTTGATGCATTGTAGTAATAAACAGATGTGTATAATATGTAGTATTGTGGGTTTGTACTGTTGATGTACTGTAATGCTGCTCCCACCCTGTACCAATGCCAAAGGTGTGGCTACTGACATCACATCTCTCACACAACTATGTATGTCCCTCTGGTATACCTCTAGGGCAGCAGCCTGTAGCTGGTGAGTATGGTGTTTGTTCAGGTACTGGGCTTGTTATGGCCATGGTATATTCCATGCACACATTTAACACACCTACCCATAATGTATGCTGTACATGTTCACGTATTGTTGCTGTTATCTGCACTGCATCACAGTGGTCACCATGGTGGCGTATCTGAAAAAGGTATGTAAGAGTCCTTCAGTATAACTAACAACCTGTCATTGCAAGATGTGTGCAAAGAGATGAACATAATGGTGGGACAAATGGCCTACACTAGGGACATGTCTGAAACATTGCCCTTATACAGTGCTACAACAGTGTATATACCACTATTACAATGGTAACTGTTACAGATCTACACAATGGTATATCACACAATACTGCATTCCACAACCTTTACAACCTGCAATGTGGTCCTAACATGAGCAATGAATGTATAATATGGAATCCTATGTTAGCACAGCAAATATGGGGAACACGTACCTTCATAAACACTGGAAGCATATGTGTGCATACACTCCAGATAACATATTGTGGAAGCAGCTTTTGAGGTGCTGACAACATGCATTCTTCATGAGTATGGACCTTCCAGCAAGTACAGGTCCTCAGTGTCACACCAAAATATGGTCTACTATCCAAGACGTTTGGCCATCAAATGTGCCCACTTACCTGCAACAGAGGCAGATGCAGGTTGCACACATCTTACAAGCCATAGAATGGATCCCATAACCAACAGGTAGCACCCAGAAGTTGGACATGTAGCCTTACCTCACCATTGCATATACCATGGCAAACAGTGCAGACAGTCATGTATGTGACGAAGATGTATGGGACAGGATTAATCTAGAAAATAATCAGATGGCCATCCAAGACAGATGAAGACACATGTTGCAAACTGGTCATGCAGGCTGCTTAGTAACATGCCACAACACTGAGGGAGTTGCAGGAATGTCTAGCAAGTACTGGTTGTGCAGTACCTGTGTCAGCAATTGCCTGGACTCTGCATAAGTGTGGCCCATGGGTTAGGGTAATCAAATGGGACAGTTGTACCACAGGAAACATCAGCCAGGCCTCTCTGCATGTAGCATATGCATAACAGCAAAAGTCCCCCAAAGGTATGTATTGCAATGTGTACTGGTGTACCAAGACTACGTTGGAAACCTACAGACAGTATCAATTAAGATACATGTGCTGCACAACCAACACCTCACCCCACCTCAGGCCCACCATCCCCATCTGTACCTTGCTGGTGCCACTGTACACCTGTATGTTTGCAATTCATTAGCAGGGACTAGGCCAGTACACATGGTGTTCAGAGTTTGGGACACTGCAAAATAACACATGTGTAGGCCATAGTTGTCAAGCATCTGCAAAAAGGCTGAGGGTGGGGAGGGGGTGCCATCCTGAAACACAACATTGCACTGAAGCAGAGATCCAAAGCTTGCTAAGAATGGCTGTATCTGCACACAGTCAAGGTCATGAATTGTGACAGACATAACCCTGACTCCACAGCGATAGTGACGGCACTGTGTGACCTCCAAGGGCTGTGCACATGAGTTGATCTTGAAATCATGCCGAGTTTGGGGACATTTGTAGGGCAGATTGACCAAATACTGGCAAATGCAGATGGCCCATGCTAGTATACCCCTTCCAGGAAAAGTGACATGATAAGGGTGTGCACACATATGCACCCACAAATTGTATGCATCTCAATCAGCATCTGCGCAACTAACACATTTGTTTGATACTGCATTTGATTGCACAGGTCATATGTTACATATCAGGTTTGTGTAATGTTAACATATGCAATATTGTGGCCCCTTGGCATATCAAGGAAGAGGGTGCCATAATAATAAGGGTGTGTACATTCCCCATAGCCAAGGTAATGTTTGAAGGTTGTCAGTGTAATTGTATTTTATTGGGCATACATACACCGCTGATGAGATCTGTAAATCAGACATCAGGCATTCACAAATGACATCTGTCCACATATCATCCCAGGTATGTGTGGGACAAACACATAGGGGCTGTGAGCAGCAGAGCAAACATAACTGACACACATATACAGATTCAGCAATGGTGTGTACACCTGTGAGGTATGGTGCACAGTGCATGCCAGGATGCCAAACAGGAGCACAACAAAACTGTGTACATGGGTCAGTGTGTTCCAGGGGAAGTGGCATTACCTACTAACACAACCCATGCATCAGAGAGATTTATAATGTTGGTAGCAGGGACTGACTATAGCTGCACTGCATGCTGTTGAGTGCCATATGTCATGCATATTGACAGATGGGTAATAAGAGGTCCGTGCGTAATATCCTTGTGCAACCTCACCTGTAAGTGTGTGTGTGTATGTGGGGGGGGGGTTAATTTGTCTGTAAGTGCTATTTGCTGGAGTGGAGGGGGATTGATGTATGTAGAATGCTTGTGTGTGTGTGTGTGTGTGTGCGTGTGTGCGTGTGTGCGTGTGTGTGTGTGTGTGCGTGTGTGCGTGTGTGCGTGTGTGTGTGTGTGTGTGTGTGTGTTTGTGTGTGTGTGTCCATGTATGCACATGTGTGTGTGGGGTTGTTCATACCTCTCAACTTCCTTTAGACATCATGCAGTACATGGACATGGACAGACACATTAGACCCTAGGAATACTGTTCTGAAATGTAATCTCAGGACAGCTGATAGTATAATAAAGGCTGCAGCATGAAATATGCATTGGGAGGGAAAACTAGACCCCAGGGATACTTTTTTAATTGCAATCAGAGAAAGGTGAAAGAATACCCACATATGCAGCACTAAAATGCATTGGGGAATTAGTAGACAACACCAAAGAGTGTTTCCAAATATTACTGTAGTCCACTTAAAAAGTTAATAGAGCAACAGATCTTGCATCTACTGAACAAGAGTTAAGTATGACACTCCAGTTGAGTGACATTATTGAGTGACTGTAGTAGCTGATAACATATGGAAGCCATGCTCAAGACATCTGGACAAAACCAGGGTGAGCACTTGATAACAACAGGGAGTCTTTAAAAAAATGACTCCAATCAAGTTAAAGAATTAATGGAGTAACAGGTCATGTTTTGTGATCACTTTTCTGAGTAATTAGAAGAATGATACATTAATGATTAGTATTATCGACTGTAATTATTCAAGACTGATGCAGGATGGGAAAAAATAAGAGAAAAAACTAGAGACATTCTGTAAACTCAGGGACAGGTAAGTAGTATGGTGGAATGTGTGTGTGTGTATGTGTGTGTGTACTGTTAAGAACTGATATACAGGTCTTAATGTGCATTTCTTGTTTTCCCCTCCCAGGTGGCGAGGTGGGTCACGGTCCCTCCTGCAGGAAATTTGATGTTGGTGTCCATACAAACACTGAAAATGATGATAGGTGTGTTGAGGCACAGGTAGGGTTGTCAAGGGCTGAAGCTATGCCATCATTTGACATCCCACTGTTATCCACCCCATCCCTGCACACATTCACATTGCCTATACATACCCCATCACCAGTGGCCATTGCTGAGGGACAGTTGGCAGTTGGTGGCATGAGACAGGACAGTGTGGTATCTATGGCACATGTGTCTGGACACAGCAGCCATAGCCAGATGTACTGTGGGGTACCACATAGGCAGATGTACAGGGGTGTTCATTGGAGGACTGCTGGTCATGCTCCTGGTGGAAGTGCCACATCTGGTACCACCAGATGCATGTTTCAGGCCATCATGGAGGTGCAGGCATGTATGGAATGATACACCAGACAGGCTCTGATACTGCAGAGGGCTACTCATTCAGCTGTTACTGACAACAGCGTGATCTTGCAGGTGCTCTCTGTTCTTTTTCAGAGATCATGGATAGACGGTTGGGTGAGATGGTGGGAATCCTTGACAGTGGAATGTCTGTGTTTGAGCATATGGTGGGAATGGTGCAATGGCCATGTGGACATAGGCCAGCAACACCAACAGCTGGAGGTCAATGTGGATGTGCCAAAACACAGAGCCACAACCGTAGTGGCAGTACCAGCCCCAGCACTGCATGGGGGGCCCTGTCCACATCACACCACAGCAGGCCACATGCACGTGACCCTGGCCAGTCCCAAGAGGGACCCGGATGCAGTGGACATATGTCATCATCACAGGAGAGTATCATATTGTGACTTGTACCTGGTGGTGCCCATGGAACCCCTGGGAGGCAGAGTTCTCATGTTCATGTTCAAAGACTGTGAACTGCTCACCCTGCCAGTATGGTCTGCAGCTATCCAACAAACCCCTGTATAGGGCAGCCACATGGCAGAATTGTGTGCATGATTACACACACACACACACACACACACACACACAATACAACACTGCTAGGACAACCTCATACCTACACACACCACATCACAGCAGCCAAATTAATAATTAAACCCCCTCACTCACACACACACATGGTGTCAAATGTATGGCTCAGCCTAGGTCTCTGGCAAACCAACAACACACCCTGTGCATATGATGATACATGTGCCACATCCCTGTCATCCATAACATCAATGCAGGGACAGGCTAATATGGTTCTGATGCACAGGGTGACTGTACTATGGTGTACCAATGTAATACTGTGTAACATGTTGTCAGCAGTAAAGATTAATGCTTATATGACAGGAAGTATAGCTGTCCAGCCATGATGCACTATAGCTGTTATTAAAACTCAGTGATTGTGGTCTCCATAATGTATTCTGTTTGTTATAGGTGTCCATGTGTCGGCAGGATGATGGTCTGCTGTTGTATCCTACAAGGGATATGGCACTGTGATGACACCTTGGCTGTGCCATATCCTGGGTACAGGTGAACACATGTCACAGGTCTGTATAACAGTTACTGCATGTGCCACATAGTCAACAGGTCTGGGCGTGGTGTATACAGGTGAGTGCATGGTGGCTGATGTCAGCAGCCCTTCTACAGTGTACAAAAGTGTACTGGGTGGTACACACCACGTTTGTGTATAACACACACAAGGGTTTTGGTGTTGATGCAATACACAGAAAATACTGTACACATGGATGTATGTACCTGTGCAAGGAACCCATTTTAGCCTATGTAATTCCACCAAGACAGAATAGGCACAACAACACATTGGGAAATAAGCAGTCTGTTAGTTTAATGTCATTGACAATGGTACTGGCAGAGTATATATCCCCTTCCCCAATGTAGTGCAATCCTCAACTCGGTAAACATAGGTGTGCTGGTGTGGGTGGCACAGCCCTACCCTTTGCTGGGTGAGAGGTGCTGTAGAACAGCAGATAGCATGATAGACAACTACTAAACCTGTTAACATGAACTGTACAGTATTACGGCCAGCTAAGCCCGGGGATACACTCAACAGTAACTGCAATGATGGTGGCTGTGTCCACAAGAGCCACACCCAGCTATATATACCAATCCCAGTATCGCTGTACACCTATACAGTGGGGAAGAGGGCATTTACATATCTACCACTAGTTGTGATGGAATGTATTTCCACAGGATGATACCTGTGAAATGTTAGCATTTGCCAGGCAGTTCTCAGACAGATGACCTCCAGGGACATGTATATTCTGCAAATGGAAGTAGATTCCTTCACACACACACATACACACACACACACACACACACACACACACACACACACACACACACACACACACACACACACACACACTCTTGCTTGGCAACACTGGGACTAGAACCCCTACCTAGGTATGTAGTGCTACTGATGTGTGTGGCCTTAATTGCACACATGATACAGCTTTTAGGATGAGGCGTGTTCCAGGTTACATGTTACGTGAAGAACATCCCCAGGCCTGTACAATATGGTAACGGGGATTGTACTGGTTGTCTATAGACAATACATAGTGTGACATACTATCATATACACACTGACAAATGTAACAGTCATACACACATCTGAGAGATCTAGGCTTGTCAGTGCTAACTATCTTGTCAGTGTGTCCATTCTGTTACAGACAAGTTGCACACAGCACATGTATAACTGGGCTGGATAGTGTTATCAGTTACCTGTATGGTTGATGGTGACAGTGGTTCCCATACAGTGGAACATGGCCCACGTACTGGCGGTACCATGGTGTAAAGACAGTATACCCAGCACCCACACCCCACAGTGGATATTGTAAGCACTGAAACCCATGATAACACTCTGACATACCCACCATCACACATTGACAATGACTGCAATACAACCCCTTGTCTATCCCAATAGTGCTGACACAGGGATATGCATCTAATTCACATGCCACAGGGATAGTAGGGTGATGCATTGTCATAGCTCTCCTACAGTCAGAAACATCACTATCCCTAATACTGTGTGGCAAGGTGTATTCTATTAGGAGAATGTGGCCTCAGAATGCTGTATCCTACAAATATACACACATGCACACATACACACACTTGCCAGAACTCAGATGGTATCCCATACCTATCGATCCATTTGTACAACAGTGTTGTGCTGGTATTGCAAGCCCCAGGTAGCCCTTAGGGTGAAGTGTGTAACAAAGTACATGTAATGTCCAGTATAGCAGCAGCCACATCTAACTATGGCAATGGTGGGTGTGAAGGGCCTCAGGGTATTATCATGTGAAGGGCCCCAGGGTATTATCAACAGCAGGTCTACAAACACACAGACACTGTTATTTTCAGTAATGCACATGTACACATTTCAGTACTGGGGTCCATCGGTGCAGGTGTTTATAGGTGTGTACCAGGCTATTATCCATGGAGAGATGGGAAGCATAGGGGATGTGTATACAGTGATATCATGCCACCTGCCATACTCCAGCAGGCCATCTATCAACAGATACCACAGGGGTGATCCTCAGGGTGAGAGTTACATGCAACATCCAATCATCTGATTGCCTCTTGCAGAGGGTCATTGAGGCACTCCAGTTGACATGTATGTAACAGGTATTAATACCATGGTCAGTGTCTGTCTTGGAGACCTGTACCCAAGCATGTTCTGTTGACTGTAGTAGTGTAGTTGAGGTATCCATGGCATGTGGTGCATAACGGGTGTGGGTTCCTAGCTGTGGCATTCAGTAAAAACAAAATGAAAACTCCAGCAAAGCTAGAACTTCCACTGAGTGACCTCCCAAACCCCTTGTATCAGAGACACATGGGATATATGCAAATGGCTTTTATGAACATCAGGTGTTTCAGCTAATTGGCGATTCTGAATGCCCATGACTTGTTTCGTCGTTTTAATGGACAATTTCATTTGGCCTGAAATTGTCCATTAAAATGACGAAACAAGTCATGGGCATTCAGAATCGCCAATTAGCTGAAACACCTGATGTTCATAAGGGTCATTTGCATATATCCCCTGAGTCTCTGATACAAGAGGTTTGGGAGGTCGTTCAGTGGAAGTTCTAGCTTTGCTGGAGTTTTCATTTTGTTTTTACTGATTGTTTTTTTAGTGACCTTGTCACTTATTGTTTTAGTTTGTTGTTTGGGCTATTTTTGCAGTAACCCTAAAGATAATGGACATCAGCTGGGTATAACAGCCCTGTGTTTCTTATGCTTAGTCAAACACTCTGCTTCTGTTGTGCTGACAAGGTCATAACAAGGCCGAAATATGCATATCCACAGCTAGTGGGGGTTGGCTTTATTGGCCT
This sequence comes from Protopterus annectens, assembly GCF_019279795.1. Lineage (NCBI taxonomy): Eukaryota > Metazoa > Chordata > Ceratodontiformes > Protopteridae > Protopterus > Protopterus annectens. The sequence goes on along the minus strand of NC_056729.1, from coordinate 1,094,781,470 downwards.
GAAATTGTCCATTAAAATGACAAAATAAGTCAAGGGCATTCAGAATCACCTGGTGTTCATAAGGGTCATTTGCAAATATCCCATGTGTCTCTGACACAAGAGGTTTGGGAGATCACTCAGTGGAAGTTCTAGTTTTGCTGGAGTTTTCATTTTGTTTTTACTGATTGGTTTTTCAGTGACCTTCTCACTTATTGTTTTAGTTTGTTGTTTGGGATATTTTTGCAGTGACCCTAATGATAATGGACATCAGCTGGGCATAACAGTCCTGTGTTTCTTATGCTTAGTCAAACACTCTGCTTCTGCTGTGCTGATGAGTTCGTAACAACGCTGAAATATGTATATCTACAGCTAGTGGGGTTTGGGTTTATTGACCTGAAATTGTCAATTAAAACGATGAAACAAGTCATGGGCATTCAGAATCACCAATTAGCTGAAACACCTGATGTTCATAAGGGTCATTTGCATATATCACATGTGTCTCTGATACAAGAGGTTTGGGAGGTCACTCAGTGGAAGTTCTAGCTTTACTGGAGTTTTCATTTTGTTTTTACTGATTGGTTTTTCAGTGACCTTCTCACTTATAGTTTTAACTGTGGCATTCATAACACATCTGGGCAGACATGTCAGTGTCAGTGAAGCATAGATTGCCTGTAAGTAGCCAAGCTGGATATCTGACATCTGCACATTTGTACAGAGGACAGACATCAGCTAGTCAACTGGCTAGGCATTAGGATGAATGTGTTGACAGATAAATGTCTGACACCAATAGGTATGCCATTACTACATGACAGCAGCCCTCAATGACATGTCCTATACACACAGTTGTCTACAGTTAATACCCACATGTCATATCAATATCCAGTAGGAAATATTTAATGAGACACAGCTCACACACCAAGAACATGACAGTGAGGACTCAGAGTCCATCTTTGCATGCAGGGGTGTTTGGTTCCAGTACTACAATCTGCAATCTACTCTTACTTGGGAAAGCACTGTCAACAGTAATAATGTAATAATACACTACATGCCAGTGTGACTGCATGTAACCTGGGATACTACCCATATATGTTACACATTCAAATGGAAAAGAGTGTTGTACAAGCCATATATATTCAGGTGTCCCAGACAGTAGACTCACACCCCTTGCTACTGTAATGACAGAACATAGACACATGTTATGTGCATAGAATTAAATACACTTATTAAAGATGTCATTGCCCTGCTACTTTATCAGACTGGAATGTGAGCACTGGTTACCAGGGCTGAGCCATGCTTAGCAGGTTTCAGCACTACTGAAATATAAATGCTAAGCAGATCTGCGCACTGGTAAGTGAAGCTTACACAGTGTAAGTGCCTTTTTGTTTGACAGTATGTTAGCAATGCTGACTGTCGTGCAAACCTGCACAAACCCACATAAAGCTGCTCAAAACTGCCTTAACCACTCTGTATCCAGCAGCCCTTGTTCTGCCCAGCAACAAAATAAACAGGCCTTGAACACAGGACCCTGTACACTATAGTCACAGCAGTTAACCACTAAGCCATCACAGCTGTGAAGACAGTTGTTATTGTTTCCACTATATCTGTCAGTACACATACTGAATAGTATTGAACAACTGCTATGACTTCTACAATTGTGTAGTACTTGTTAGTGATATTACTGTTGAGACATGTATGTTGTTATATCTAAACACCCTAATAATGGGCAATTTCAACTACCCCACCATTAACTGGGAAAACTACTCATGTACCAACTCCTTCACTGTAACACTTTCTGGAATTCATAAATTCCAATGCTTTGGATCAACTTATCCACACCCCAACAGGGGCAACAATATCCTAGACCTAACAAAAAACACGAACCAAAAAAGAAATATCCTAGACCTAGTCATTATCAACATGAGTGACTGGAGTTCCACACCTGAAGTCAACTGCTCATTGGTCAGACCTGACCATAAGCTAATCATCCTAGATATCCACATCCCACCCCAACCCCCCATTAAGGAAACCATGGTAAAAAAATTTCTCTAAAGCCAACTTCATGCTTCTTAAGACAGAAGTGCCGAACTTCATGACACCCATGCAGATGGACAATACAGTTACAACTGCTGAATCCTACACAAATGCACTCTATAAGCACTTACACAAATGCATGGATTGTGCTATCCCAAACAGAACCAAAATGCTATCCTCCAAATAAAAAAAGCCAATCTGGTGGTCCCCTGCAATAAACAAACTCTACAACAGAAGGAAGAAGCTGTTGCAAAAGAGAGTAAAATCCCAAGAGTGGAGGAAATCCCTGGTCAGCCTCAGTAAGCAGCTAAGATCCTTTATAAGATTCTCCAAAGTTAGCTACAAAAACAAAATCACCACTGATTCCAAGGAAAACCACAAAGCATTCTACAGCTATGTTAGGAATCTCAATGGCAACACCCAGATCTGCTCTGAGTTACAGCACAACGGAACGAAAATTAAAGAACCAACTGATATTGCCAATATCTTGGCAGATTGGTTCAGTGCTAACTTTACCCCCCTCTCACCCCCTAAAGGGCCCATATCTATATAGGAAGAATGCAGAGTCCTTGTAATCACAACTACGCAGGTAAAAGCTGCACACTCTAAAGCCAGAAACACAGCATCCATGGGACTGGACAACATCCCAGGCTGCATTTTACACGAACTTCAGAACAAACTGGCTCCCCACCTAAGCATCATGTTCAGTCATAGCCTCACATCAGGCTTTGTGCCCACTGAGTGGCGCACAGCAACAGTTATCCCACTCCACAAAGGGGGAGCCATCACTGATCCTGGGAACTATCACCCTATTCGCCTGATGAGCCTGGTCTGTAAGGCCATGGAATGTATCATCATGGAGCTCATAAACAAATACATTGGTAACCTCCAAACTCTGGACCCCACCAAGATTGGGTTTGTGAAAGGCAGATCATGACTCCTGAACCTGATCAACTTCTTTGAGGCAGTCACCAAAGCTGTAGAAGAGGGTAAGGTGGTTCACACAGCCTATCTTGACATTGCCAAGGCTTTTGACACCATCCCCCATTCTGGAATTATAGATAAACTCACTAAACTAGGTATAAATCCTTACATCACAAAATGGGTTGCCAACTGGCTGACTGACAGAACACACACTGTAAAAGTTACAGACTCCAAATCTGACTTCAAACCAGTGACAAGTAGAGTACCACAGGGTTCAGTCCTGGGACCTCTTCTGTTTGGTATCTACTTCTCTGAAGTACAGGCTAACACAGAAGGCCTTTGGCTAATGAAGTTCACAGATGACTGCAAACTAGGAGCCATAGTCGAGCACCCAAATGATGTGAACATCCTACAGAAGGGCCTCACTGAGACAGATGCCTGGTGTCAGAGCCATGGCCTCAAGGTCAATGCCAAAAAGTGCACTGTCATCCCCTTTGGTAAAAACTCTGTACCCATGAACTACCACATAGGCAGCAGTCTACTTAATGCCGAATGTGTGATGAGACCTTGGGCCCAGGTGGACAGTAGTCTCTCCTTTGATAATTACATTGCCACAGTAGTCAGGAAATCCTTCTATGTGGCACACCTCATTACAAAAGGGTTCTCATCCAGGAAAAAAGAGGTCATTGTTCCCCTCTACTCGACACTCATTAGACCCATTATAGAGTACAATGCCCCTTTTGGAATGTACCTCTCAAGACATCTGCAGCAGCTGGAAAGGCCACAGAAGTACCTAACAAAGAGGATTACTGGCCACAAACAGATGCCCTACACTGACCCTCTTAAAAAACTCCAGCCTTACTCCGTAGCATATCAGCTACACCGAGGTGATCTCTGCCTAACATATAAAGCTATATCAAACCCAGAGTTGTTGCACATGCTGCACCTAAAGAAATCCCAATCCCTCTGAGCTAGAAGCTCTAGGGACCTAAACCTTGTCACCACAATAAACAGGACATTCTGGAGGGATAGATTCCTGCCCAGAGATTTCTCATGCTCTGGAAGAAGCTACCCATCTGTGTAAAGCAGAGTTCCTCATTAGCATTCTTCAAAAAAATCTTGATGAGTGGATGGGAAATAGCAAATACACCCTGGGGATCACTTCTGTGGCTATTCTCAACATGGGCACAGGAAAATAACTTTCTTGGGTGGAGTAAGCCAGGAAACCTTGTTGGCTAGGCTTACTTAGGCCCTTGGGCCAATAGCCTAGTGCCTACCTATGAACCTATAAATACACACATATCAGATAAATACGGTGTGATACATCTGGGAAGGTATATACAACTGACATGTTTACACATAACAAGGATATGGATCTATATATATGTATATATATATATATATATATATATATATATATATATATATATATATATATACACACACACACACACACACACACATATATGTAGATATATGTGTACATGTACATACACATATATATGTATTTATATATATAGTCATATGTAGACCTATATATCATATGTATATTTTTATATATATATATATATATATATATATATATATATATATCTATGTATATATATATATATATATATATATATATATATATATATATATAGGTTCATAGGTTCATAGATTAGTACTAAGCTAACTGCCCTTGCAAGCCATTTTAAGCCTAGCGGCAAACATCTTAACCATTAGGCCACCCTCCCAACATATATATATATATATATATATATATATATATATATATATATATATACACACACATATATGTTTAACATATGTCCAGAACATGTAGTGGGGTCATACCTCAGCACCAATAGTGGCAATCTCTTAGTGCAAGGGGATGTCATGTACGTATTGCAGGCATACATGTAGACTGTTGCTACTGTAACAGGGGTTGTCTTAACAGAAATGTTGTGTATGGGAAGTCACATCTGATATTGACATATACGCCATCAGTTACTAACAGACATCCTAAGATCATCATAGCACAGTACCACAGCTATCACAGTAATGGTCCTGTGGAATACAGCAGAGATATGACCAATAAATGTGGAGTCTGACACACTCTGGTCAGTCCAGAGGTATACACAGAACCCCTTAATGCAAGACGTGTGGACCAAGCCTGACAAAGTAGATGTTTACAGCCATGTAAATGGGGATATCACGTAAAAACTGGAATAGATATGCTCACACAGTTTATGCATTCACACACTCCTGTCTGTCCTGACACATAACAACCAGAGGAGCAGAGGTCACAAGCACACATACTACCCACTAGTTAGTAACATACATCTGTACAGCATCCCACTGCTTTGTCAGAAATACACAACAAGTATGGTGGCCTGAAAGCAGTACATATAACAAATATCTGGACATAACATCACACTGGGTAAGTACACTTAGCTGCTAAGCAAGTCACAAAGAATTGTGCAAACTACAGGCAGACTGCAAAAACACTGGCCTATATTTCTTCTAGGGGAAGACACATGTACCTGCAAATATAGCAGGCTCTACAGGCATGTAACAGCATGGATTAACAGACACCTGTGTGAAAGTGCATACCCACAACTGACCTGAGCACAGCCACAGCCATATATGGTAAGCATGCTTAATATTACAGTATATGGACTGTCTGATCAACACCATCCTCATATGTGCCATAGCAAAATTAATTTAAAATGGGTGGCGAAAGCCAAACACACTCTGACTAGGCCTATAAATGCCCTAAGGCAGATAGCCTAGTATGAACCTATGAACCTATGAACACACTAACCCTACATATACTGGGCAAATTAACAGTGAATTCTGATGCTTGACTGTGGTATGGGACATGTGTGGGTTTGGCCCTACAAACATGTACGCTGATAGGGTACCATACACTGGAGCAGCATGCAACATCAGATAGAACAGGACCAAGAACAATGACATCTACTACAGTCTTTACACAGGCCAAGGTACATCTTCGCAATACACACTCTGTTGACAATCACCATACGTACACAGACCTCACTACTGTACACACTACAACAGAATGTCCAGGTTTTGTCCTCAAATATAAGCCCTACTATACATAACATGTCTAGCAGTCTGATATCTCACTGGCATGTTATCAGGTATGTGTTAATAAATAATGGTGTACTGAACATATGCACCTCTTACTGCATGACATATGTACAAAGGTTGATAGAGCTGTGGCTGGAGGCACAAACACAGGCCAATATTGACATGTTGATGTGATAAACTCATACATTTACTGGTGTAATAAGGTTTGTTGTGACATATGTCTTCTGAGGGATATGAAGTCAGTGACTCTCATGGCTGTCACCCAGTACTGACTGCAATCCTCGGACTATTCTACTGCATTTCTAAAGATAGGTCATCTGTGAGTAACACAACACATGTAAGACTTCAAACACTGGCCACTCTGCAGATATCCCTAAAGGTGAGAGTTTCCTCAACCACATAACACTGTCATGACAGGTATTAAATCATGTAGACCAGCCATATCTACACAAACCCTGTTAAACCAACATTACTTCAAATGTAGAAGAGCAAGACTTACATTCTGTCCTCATGTCTGGAACATCCCCCTCCTGTTTGTTGGCCTGTCTCCACAATGTATGTTGTAAGAGGTATATCCCACTACCCTCTGTGATGCTGTTTGCCAAACACCATGAAGTCCTGCTCACAGTGAATGAAAAGGGCCAACACCCACATGATGTTCCTAGTTATAGAAGTGTGTTTCCATGCAATTGGCTATGGGAATGTTACCACAGCTGTTCCACATGCAATCAGCTAGTGGGGGACTGCAATTCATGCACAGGCCATCAGCTGATCATGAGCATCATTTACAAAGCACAAGCTACTGCCTAAGCAAAGCAGGTGTACTTTTCTACATCCACCAGAGAGGCAGACAGAGACAAAGTAAGGAGGTAGGAGATCATGTTTGTGTCACACACTTACCAGTACGGGGTTTCAACCCCCTACCTGACTATGTATTGCTATTACATTTTTATCCAGTTATTGCATACGCCACAGAGCTTACATGTTAAAGAGCTGTCCAAAGGTGTATTTGAAGGTCGGTGACATCAGCAAAAGTGATAAAGGAGGGATAAGGTAGGTGTAGTACATGTGCCTGTCCACAAAAGCAGGTGTCAAGAAAGACACAACCACACTCTCTCAGGGACTCACACACATTATAACAGTTGGCAGGGTCAGGATTAGAATTCCTTCCTAGCTAAATAGTTGGCTACACTACAGTATTACGCAGGTATCACATACACCACAGAGGTTATCAGACTGATATATGGGCAAAGGGTATGTCAAGGTGACTGACATCAGAAGGCATGCTTCAGTAGGGCAATGGGAGGTGTAGTGAGTGTGAATAGCTTCCAGCTCATTAATCTCCACACACAGAGACACAGGTTTGCCTGTACTGACATGCATGGGTTCATTGCTTCACAGGTGTGTAGTGGTTGACTGTGCCAGAAGACTGTACAAGGCTAGGCAAAGGATATACCTTGACATCAGGCCACATGACAATAGTCTGCAGTGTGGCTCAGGGGTGTAGTCCCTGGATTGGCCCACACAGGTGGGTATTGTATTCACCATCCACTCAGCTAGGGTACTATTGTGGGTGGCCAGTGCTGTGCAATGCTTGCCATGTATGTTTTGTATATTCCATAACATGGACAGTGTATGGGATGTGCACATGTCCTACATGCATGTTCTGTGACATGTAGAAGTGTACCTGGTGTATCTGGAGCATGTTGTGTGGACAGATTGTTATCTAATGTGGCATTCCTGACCTCATGTGATGAAAATGGCTATGGAGCTGAGGTTGATCCTGCACCTACATTGACAGCCTGATACAGATATTCACTGGTGTTAGTGGCATCTGTCCATACAGGGCATGTGTATAAGGCATGATATTTCCTTTGTGGGTTACATTTGCTGACTTCACAGTTGTTGCAGGCATCCAGTGGGGAACATAACAAAGGACCACTGTAAGCAATTATTTGCCTATTGTACAAATGGAACAGGGTGCCATATCCTCTATAGTCCACTGCAATCACATTGTGGTTACTATCTGTGGGCAATATGCATGGAATTACCAATATAGTGGTTGTTTCCTAGCCAAGTGTGTTTGTGTATGAGACATGGGTGGAGAGTGTTCTCTGGGTAATACAAGGGTTGCCTATATTGTTCTCCTATCCATAATGTCTCATGTAGGGGTATGGATTGTCTACACCAGCCTCTCTGCTCTTTGACATCTGTTGTCCTTGTAAGGTGGACATTGTGACATATAATAGGTCCTCAATATAAGAAATTTGCAAAACCCACTCCATAATGAGTACTGTTATTATACAATCACAGCTACCTCCACACAGGATCCTGATAACAAACACACACACTTAACAGTGCTGAGATTCAAACCCCTGCCCAGCTATGCATTGCTACTACAGTGTACTGCATTTATCACACATGCCCTGGAGCTTATAGGGCCAGCTTTTCCCCAAAGGTGTATTTCAAAGTGAATGACATCAGCAGGCTTGCCAAAGTAGGGCAATGAAAAGTGTATTGACTGTGAATGGCCTCAAAAGCATTGATTCCTACACAGACAAACAGGCACACACACACAGAGTTTCATAGTTGCCATGTCTGGGATTAGAATACTTACCTAACTAGTACATCACACCACAGCATGTGCCATGGAGCCTAAGGAGCCAGTTGTTCCCCAAAGGTGTATTTCAAGGTGAATGACATCAGCAGGCTTGCCAAAGTATGGCAATGGCAAATGTATTGACTGTGAATGGCCTCAAGAGCATTGATCCTTATGCAGACAAACACACAGTCTCACAGTTGCCATGTCTTGGATTAGAACTCCTACCTAACTAGTACATCACACTACAGCATTATACAGTTATAGCATGTGCCACGGAGCTTATAGAGCTACTCTTTCCACAAAGGTGTATTTCAAGTTGAATGACATCAGAAGGCTTGTCAAAGTAGGCCAATGGAAAGTGTATTGACTGTGAATGGCCTCAAAAGCATTGATCCCCTACACAGACAAACATAAACACACAGAGTTTCATAGTTGCCATATTTTGGATTAAAACTCCTATCTAACTGGATCATCCCACTACAGCATTACACAGATACAGCATGTGCCATGGAGCTTATATGGCTATTCCTTCCCCAATGGTGTATTTCAAGGTGAATGACATCAGCAGGCTTGCAAAAGTAGGGCAATGGAAAGTGTATTGACTGTGAATGGCCTCAAAAGCATTGATTCCTACACAGATAATCAAACACACACACAGAGGTTCAAAGTTAGCATGTCTCAGATTACAACTCCTACCTAAATGGTACATCACACTACAGTATTATGCAGTTATAGCACATGCTATGGAGCTTATATGGCTACTTCTTCCCTAAAGGTGTATTTCAATGTGAATGACATCAGCAGGCTTGCCAAAGTAGGGCAATGGGAGGTGTAGTAACTGAATGGCCTCAAAAGCACTGATCCCTACACAGACAAACACACACAGAGTTTTACAGTTGCCATACCTTTGATTTGAAAGACTACCTAACTGGTACAGGACACTACAGCATTATGCAGTTATAGCACGCACCACAGAGCTTATAGGCCTACACTTTCCCCAAAGGTGCATTTCAAGGTGAATGACATCAGCAGGCTTTCCAAAGTAGGGCAGTGGAAAGTTTATTGACTGTGAATGGTCTCAAAAGCATTGATCCCTACACACACAAACAGAGTTTCTCAGTTGTCACATCTTGGATTAGAACTCGTACCTAACTGGTCCATCACACTACAGCATTATGCAGTTATTGCACACACCACGGAGCTTATAGGGCTACATCTTCCCCAAAGGTGTATTTCAAGGTGAATGGCATCAGCAGGCTTGCCAAAGTAGGGCAATGAAAAGTGTATGGACTGTGAATGGCCTCAAAAGCATTGATCCCTACACACACAAAGTTTCACAGTTTCCATGTCTGGGATTAGAACTCCTACTTAACTAGTACATCACACTACAGCATTACACAGTTATAGTACGTGCCATGGAGCTTATAGGACTTGCCCTTCTGCAAAGGTATATTTCAAGGTGAATGACATCAGCAGGCTTGTCAATGTAGGGCAATGGAAAGTGTAGTGACTGTGAATGGCCTCAAAAGCATTGATCCCTACACACACAAATACATAGTCTCACAACTACCATGTCTGGAAGTAGAGCTCCTACCTAATTAGTACATCACCCTACATCATTATACAGTTACAGCACGTGCCACTGAGGTTATAAGGTTAGTCCTTCTGCAAAGGTGTATTTCAAGGTGAATGACATCAGCAGGCTTGCCAAAGTAGGGCATTGGAAAGTGTAATGACTGTGAATGGCCTCAAAAGCATTGATCCCTACACACACATGCACACACACACACACACACACACACACACAGTTTCACAGTTAACATGTTTGGGGTTAGAATTCGTAGCTAACTAGTACATCACACTATAGCACAATGCAGTTATAGCACATGCCACAGAGTTTATAGGGCTACTCCTTCCCCAAAGGTGTATTTCAAGGTGAATGACATCAGCAGGCTTGCCAAAGTAGGGCAATGGGGAGTGCAGTGTGTGTGTGAATAGGCCATAAACCATTCATCTGGAAGCACAACACAACACTCAGTCACACACAGGTTTACATTTAACAGGAACGTGTATACAACTGCTAGATGAATAATGACTTGTACAGTCATGTTACACAGTTATCACAAGCACCACAGACACTATAGTGCTGAGGGATACCAGAAGCAAATGTCTACAGTGATTGACATTTGCACATCATGTGGTATTGGTCAATTGGATGTGGGCTGGGTGAGACAGGCCTCATGATAGGAAGCTCTTTGTCACTGTCTGTCACTCTCTTCCACACATCTATGCATGTGTAAGTTTGGCCTATTATAGTGTCTTGTCCTTGGATATATGTGTGTATTCCTATCTGATGTGTGTGCAAAGCATGCCTAGTGTGCAATGCGGAGTGTGTGCACAGACATCTGCGACTGACAGATATGTATAGTCCACTGTTGTTGGCAGACATGGGCTTCAGTTCTGTAAGTGTGGGAGCATACCCAGTATGAACTTTCAGTATTTTGTTGTTAGAGATGGGCTTTGTGGACCTTTCAGTATTTTGTCGTAAGACATGAGCTTTCTGTATTGAATGTGTGAATCCATTCCAGGTAGTTTGTACTCCAGTGCAGGCTTTTGTGTTCTACATCTACTGCTAGCAACCTATTACTGAAGGCTATCTGTGGATCAGTTTACAATATGGGGTCACAATGGGCAAAGGATAGTGGGATAGTATAACTAATTGTGTATGTGCTTCTTTTGCTACATGGTTTTGGTGTTAGCAGAGATAGTCAGACATATGTAATGTTTTACACTGTGATGTTTTATGTCATCAGCTACTGACAAATATACATAGTTGCTTGCATTAATTTCCTGGGGAATACAAGATGAATGAAGCTGTGTCCAGTATTGTGGTCTGCAGCCTACACATTATTGCACGATCATGCCATTCTGGAGGAGGAGCTGCAGACACTTGCTGATGGGTCTGTGTAAATGGTTCAGAACCTTGGTACTGTGGTGGCTGATGATCCCATGCTTGTACATCCATCAAAGTGACAGTATGGCCATATCCTGCTGTGGCCGTACCTCACAGCTGTACAGATTTACACAGGTTACCCAGAGGCAGGGCTCATATTTCTGGTCATTACCCCTTCACATTGTGGTTTACAAGCAGGTTTGTAGCCACTCATTCCTGTGTTTGTAGGCAGGGATAGTATGTGCACACATCTGAGTTTCCATGGCGTCCATGCTTCTACACCCCCCTCTTTTATTCTATCCTCTTCCTAACATTATGCAAATGTTATCTGATAAGTATCCCTATAGTTATCACTTCATCCCAGCAGTATTTAGGGATTGATCCACATTTCATGCAGTAGGACATGGTGGACATCCTACTGGGATTTGTCAACATGGCCTTGCATTTGTATTCTGTGGACTGTATTATGTTATTTGGGAGTCCATGAGATAAAATATATTGGCAGTACGGGTGAGACACAGGCCTTTGACTGAGGACTGTAGGGCATTTGGTAGTGATGCAAGCCATCTGTAGCAGACCAGTGAATGGTGTCACTCCTACAGTCCCAGGCTGCAAGCTACTATATTCCCCATGGGGTGACAGGGTAGGTGTGCAAGGTGATAATGTCAATAGTTTCTGTCCTTATTGATCCATTGGTGTGGATGCTGGCAGAGTGCTGCTTACAGCTAGGGACACACCTGCATGGGACCCTCTTCAGCATGCTGCATTCTGTGGATATTCCCATACAGAGGTGGGGGTCATATTGTACTCATTCCCAACAGCAGGGATAAGACCTGTGAGGTACCTGTGGCTGATGGTGGGGTGAGCTGGGTGCATGTGTGCTATGGAAGCTACTTGCAGCTGACTCACAGATATACGTGGGGCATTCCACTTATGCTGGCTTGTGCAGGGACATCAGCAGTTTCTCAGTACATCATAACTGTGCCTTTTGTAGTCTGCCAGTGTTTGGCCAGACAAAGTCAGTATTCCATACTACACAGCCAACTAATGTGCTGCTAACCTGTATGTACAATTCCAGAGGTGTGTCCATTTGACAGTAACATTTTATACACTCTCTGTCTAGGGTACTTCCACCTGTGTACTGTTTGTATGTCTGGGCCCACATTCATGACATGTCCATCTTTCAGATGGTGACAGATATTACATCCGCACAATTAGTATGGATTACTGCTGGATTGTGTCTTGTTGGGATGCATTGTGTTTGGCACTGCAGTTGTGAGAACTTGGCCCTGTCATCAACAGTACTGGCCATTGACCACCAGGACACAACCCTCCATGCCTACATGCTGACCACTTTCACACAACAACCTAGCACACAGAGCCCTGCATATTATACACTTGCTACAATCTATCCTGCTACTTTGGCCACCCCAGGTAATCTGTGCTCCACTATTATTATTATACCTACACATACATGTTACTACATTTCTACATAGGATTGTGTGGGGGGGGGGGCAAACCTGCCAACTGTAAACATTTGCTATGACTGTACTGGTATTTCAGGTACTCCATTTCATTCTGTATTCTGACCTATCCTGCAGACTAGAGGCATATCAGTGTACTACAGTTCTTAGGTTATATTGACCTACATTTCAGTTTCAGACTTCTTACCCTTCAGAACTAACATCCCACTGCCTGACCTGTTGTAGTCTGTCTATGTAGGTCTGGAGGGGGGCTGTTCTCCACAGCCATCAATCAGAGGCCTTAGCACAGCCTTTCTTTGTGTTTGTCTACACCTGTCCTGCTGGCTGAGACTGTCGTTGGGTATGTGATTCTAACTGACATGTATGGGAGTGTCCTGTGGACATGCATTTGGTCCACCACATGTCCTGCAGTGGGTTTTGTCACTTTGTCTAGTACTGCCTACTATGTTGACACCAGTATTTAAGGATTTCATACTGCCAATATAGGTGGCATCCCATTCAGCCACCCAATTCCCTAACATGCTCACATCCATACCATAGATACAGGTAGCAGAACATACTACTACATTCAGCAATTGATAGTGAGCATGACTTACCTTGTGGCTGTGCCAGTATTGAATATGGTCCTGGAGGGCTGACTATATCGGATGCACATAGTACACTCCCTATACATGGTGAAGCACAGGTAGTGTCATGTTTGGCATCCCTTTTACTGCATGTATTTGTCAGAGAGAGGTGTAATTTCCTGGGTTCCTACCGTGTCAGTGTATGTGCTATGCACTGCCTCTTTGCAAAGGCCTGTGCATACTGGGCATGCCTACTGGGGCAGGCTCAGGTTGTTCCTCCTCTGAGTCACTCTGTGCCTGTGCTGGCCTTGGCAATGGTGGGGGCTGTGTGGCCCTGCCCCATGCTGTTCCTGCTGCAGCTGTTTCCGCAGGATCATATTGTGTAGTATGTCACATACACTGATAATGTGGGTACATGTAGCTGGTGAGTACTGAAAGGCTTCACCGGATATGTCCAGGTACCAGAACCGTGACTTGGGCATCCCAAACACACACTCTATTATGATTCTGGTCTGTGCATGTGCCTCATTATGGAGTTCTTGTTCAGGTGTGTGTGCATTTCTGGTGGGTGTCATCAGCCATGGCTCCAGTGCGTAACCAGCATTCCCCACTAGGTGGCCATATGGGATGTCTCCACTGGTAAATCTCTGGTACAGCTGTGTCATATGCCAGATGTAGGAGTCGTGATAGCTTCCAGGGCTGCCAGCACACACATTCATTATAATGCCCTGGGCATTGCACACAACCCAGCAGTTGATGGAGAGAAAGCCCTTGCAATTTGTAGAGACTCTACCCCGCTCACCGGGTGGTGATTTGATGTGTATGTGCATGCAGTCTATAGCACAACTACCTCAGGGTATTCTGCTATTTGGTGGAAGAGACGCATATTGCTGGTCAATGCCTCACTGGTGTTGAGGAAATATATGTGCTCACTGGCATGTGCTGACATGGCATAGAGGAACGGGAGTACCCTGGATGCTGATGCCTGTGAGATCCCCATGATATCCCCAGTTGGCCTTTCGAAGGTACCTGTGGCTAGTATTCCTAAGCCTACACATACCTTGGTATCCACTGGGATGGGTTCCCCCTCTGTTGGTTCTGTGTGTGAGGTGTGGCCAGCACCGCTCAACAATTTGCTCAAGGAGGTCCGTGTCCACCCTATAGCACTCCACTATCTCCAGCTCATATAGCCCCTGGTACGTTACCCTGGGGCTGTACACTCTTCTCCTTCTCCTCACTGTGGGTTGGTCGCCAGCATTCTCTTCCTCACCACATGTTGATTTATGAGAGCTAAAGCAGCCCCTATCAGTTTGTTGCTTTTGTTAGGTAAAATTTCCCCATTTGTGTACACCGGTGGTGTTGAGTTTTTGGGAAAATACAGAGGGAAAGGTGTTTGCATAGTTTATAGTAGTGTGCTGGGCTGCTGCTTGTGTACTTGGCTGATTCTGATACATTTCACCTGCCAGCTATGCTAGTTCTCCTTGATTACCTTCCTACTGCTGTTTCCCCTTCCCATTGCCTTCCTGTTTAAGCTCCAAGGCATGCCGCGCAAACACAGTGTCAGATGTGAACAGAGCTGCTATTTCCTGGTTTAATTTTTTTTGTTTAAAACCCAGTGCATGGCGCGCCCATCCGTTTAGCCAATGTAAAGACTGCTAAGCAATTTCAGACACACACCCTTCCTAAGCTCTGCTAAGCTATGGGCAAACCTGAGCCACGGAGCTCCAGTAAGCTTACAGTATGCCTAACACACCCCTCTATAAAGTCAGCTACCTCTTAGGCTTGCACCATGGTTTTCCTGCATCTACATGGTTGGATGCAGGCTAGCCATGAGGGGAAATCTGTGATTCAGCATCATTTCCCTCATTTGCATGGTATTGACTGCCAATGCCTACTTACAAGTCTGACACTGAGCCTTCCCCTTAGCAACCACTATTCACTGGTCTTGTTGTCTTCTGCCTGCCATTGACTATAATGGCAACATTGTGATTTTGCATAAAAAGCTTTTTTCAAGGTTTTAGTTTTATTTTTGGCCCGATCCCGTTTGCGAGCCGCTGCCCTACTCTTAAATGGCCAAAATCAGCCAAAAAAAAGTTATTTTTTGTTATTTTGAAACTATTTTCCATGCCTTCCACATTATATACACCCTTTATTTGGAGCTGTCATGGCTCCGTTTTGTAGTTTGCAGAAATGTACTCGGTTATTAACAGAGTATATTTCGGGCAGGTTACATTAATTCTGTATGGACAGCTGCCAGCTTCCTGGATTGTTAATTCACCTCATTTGCATGGTTTTCACCTGCAAATGGGGTAATTAGCATACAAGAGCTGTGTCCATGCAGGAATAGTGCAGAAGCGCTCGTGCAAGTTCCGGGAGCTTGTTCCTGGATCTCTTGGCGGCCATAGTGCCTCCAGCAGCTCTTGCACTATTCCTACACACCATGCAGAGCTTGCTGAACCCGGGGTATGTTTTACTTTACTAAAAAATGTGTTTACTATGTACATTATCTTTGTGGAGCTTTTCTCCCCAGGACTCCATTAAAAATGGGCTCTTCCTGGCCCAATGGACCATCCTGGCAAACAAACTACAAATAAATAAATAACTACATTACAAACTTAATAGTTACTATGTTTACTGTCCTTTATAATATCCAATACTACCACTATAAATACAGATTGTGCTGAATGGTTTGCCATTTACACTTCTTTAGTAATACCAGTGGCTCCAGAGTTATGTACATTTGTGAAATATGGGGATATAATGTGATTCTATCAAAAGCTTAAGCTTCTTCATTGGAAACTACAGTACGAACTTTCAGAGCTCCATTGGAGGGAGTGAGTTAAGTCACCTAAAGCAAATCCCAAACTCAATGTGAACACAGTTTAAAAGGCACAGTTTAAATAAAATGAGAAAGAATAGTGAAAAAAAAGTAAAATAAAACAGATCCCACTTCTCTTACTTTAATGTAAAAAGCAAAAAGCAAAAAAAAAGTTCACTTATTACCAGTGGTGGATTTACCAGGGGAGGAGGACTAAGGAGGATTAAATCTCCTCCATTAATTGCTCAAGATGTATTTATCTAAAGAAACATGACAGCAATGCTTTTTTACTTTAATATAAACAAATACATACATATATATATATATATATATATATATATATATATATATATAAATCAAGAGCCTACAGTTCCCTACAAAGATTTTAGGAGAGGTGCTCTGCACATAACACTGTTCTTATATACCTCTCAACTGTGCCTGCCAGCTATCTCATTTACCGGAAAATGCCACATTTCCATTCAAAATAATGAAGTGCCATGAAATCCCAAATGGCCCCTTTATACTACAAGTTGTTTTTCACCTTTGTTTGCTTCATTCACAGAAACAGCAGCCTTGTGTCTTTTCTGTGTGGTTCAGTGGCAGAGTTCAGATGTGATTACACACTGCAGTTCCAGGAGAGATTGTGATGCAAATGAAGTCCAATGGCAAGTTTTAGCATACATATCTTAAAAAAAGGCATTGTTTCAAGTTTCACAACTTTGTACAGAAATGGAACAATATGGAAGCTGTCTTTAAGTGGTTGCTGTGAACTCCAATTTCTCTTTTCAGAGTTGACTTAGACACTGGAATATTAATATTACTGACACTGGAATATTAATATTACTAACTAAACTAATATTTGCTTTCAAATATAGCTCAGCTATAACCACAAAAAAATTTCTGCAAGAGATTATGGAAGTCAGGTGAATATATTCATTATGGTATGGAAAATTAAACATTGAAGTCACATAGAAAATCATGTATGTGAAAAGTGTAAAAAAACTGGAAACACAGCAATATGGAATCAAAGCCAGTCTAAGGACACTAAAGAGAGAGAAAATATACACATTACTTGTTTCCCTTTTTCAAAGATGAAATACAAATAGAGGACAGAGTTGTCACCTCACTGCAAGAAGTTCTCCAGTTCGTTTCTCATTTAGGGTGCCTCCTGTCCCGAGTTTGCATGTCCTCCCTGTGTTCACATAAGTTTGCCCTGAGTGCTTTGGTTTCCTCCAACATTCCAAAGACATGCAGTAGGTAAGTTGAATACTGTAAACTAGCCATAGGTATGAATGTGCATAAGAATGTGTGGTACAGAAGAACAGCTGTGGTAGGGCTACCCACCCGGCAGTGTGAACCTTGACTCCAGGTGATTGTCACTATTGAAGTTACACCCCGACCCCATGTGAAAAATGTGAAAGTGGGTTGTGGATGGATTTGTAAGCCAATCATAACTTCTTTAAGGAAACATCAGAAGTGAAAACTAATATAAGTGAGTTTTAGAAATACAAAAACTTGTAGGCACAGTTTGGTGAGGAGCTCAATTATCTAGGGCATTTTTTATGGGAAGAGTTGGTCTAAAAGATTCAGGATTCTAGATATAAATGTGTTCTATAAATTTACATGACCTTTTGTATTTCATGCATATCTTTGTAATATCTGCAGCATGAGCCTCACAATGTTTACATGTACAGTATACAAACTGACCTATAATATTTTTAATAACGGTTTGCTGGTCATGCAACTACAGTGCTGCTTATTTATTTTAGAAAAGCATATAATAGCCAGTTTAATAGGGAACATTAACTTTTAATGGATTTGTAATTAAAATAAATAAAACTTCTTTTATATTTATAGAATTTGTTAAAACAATCTGCTTCTCTTACTGTATCAAGGCTTCCCTCATAGCATAGAGATGTTATTGTTTCCAGTCCAGGGTCACATTACCACATAGAACTGTAAAACTGATACAGATCTTGCATTTGTCATTAATTTTTGCCAATGTAGCTTTATGCTGTTTTGAGGTCAGAAAGGAAGGCTATCAATTTGAAACTTCAAGCTGGATTGCGCTGAGGAAGGCCTATCTGACTGTACAAGAGTAGACAGACCCCGAGATTCAGCAAGCTCTGCACGGAGTGCCTGAATAGTGCAAGAGCTGCTGTACGCAATACGGCCACTGAGCGATCTAGGAATGAGGCCCCAAGACATGCACAAGTGTGCCTACACTATTCCAGCATGGACACCACTGCTATATGCTAACTATCTCATTTGCTGATGAAAACCATGCAAATGAGTTGAATTAGCGATCCAGGAAGCAGGCAGGGGTCTGTGCAGGAATAGTGTAACCTGCAGAAATGTATTCAGTTACTAACCAAATACATTTCTGCAAATTACAAAACGGAGGCATGACAGCTCAAAAGAAAGCATGTATTCAATGAAGTAGGCATGCCAATGGCCAAATATATGGCCATTGGCATGAAAAATAGTTGCAAATTTTTTTTTGGCCAATCTCGGCCGTTTAAGCATAGGGCAGTGGTTCGCAAACAGGATCGCCTCAAAAATAAGAAAAAAAGGGGGAAATAAGCTTTTAAACCCAAATCAGCGTTTTGCCATAATAGTCAATGGCATGCATAAGACAACAATACCAGGGAATAGTGCTTACTAAAGGGGAAGGCTCAGTGTAAGTGTGGTAACCATGAATTAGCATTCTGGTTTATGCAAATGAGGGGAATGATACTGAATCACAGATTTCCTTTCAGTGTTAGCTTGCACCCAATCACACAGGTGCAGCAACACTACCGTATAAGTCTAAGAGGTGGATGACCTCATAAGGGGGAGTATAATGCATGCTGTAAGCTTACTGGAACTGTGTGGCCTGTGTTTTCCTTAGCTAAGCAAAGCTAAGGAAGGGGGTATGTCTGAGGCTGCCTAGCAGTGTTTATATTGCCTAAACGGGTGCAGGCGGCATGCACTGGGTTAAAAAAAAAACAGGAAATATCAGCTCTGTTCACATCTGAACATTGGGTATACATGGTGCGGCTTGGGGCTTAAACGGGAACAGCAGTAGGAAGGCAATCAAGGAGAACTAGCATAGCTGGCAGGTGAAATGTATCAGAATCAGCCAATTACATAGGCAACAGCCAAGCACACTACTATAAAGTATGCAAACACCTTTCAGTCTGGTTTTTCCCACAAACTCTACACCACCAGTGTACACAGATGAGGAAATTTTACCTGACAAAATTAACAAAATGTTAGGGGCTGCTGTCACCCTCATACATCAATATGTCAAGAGGCTAAGGGTGGTGAAGATGTGAATAGTGACGACCATCCCACAGTGAGGAGGAGGAGAAGTGTGTACAGACGCAGGGTAACCTACCAGGGGCTACATGAGCTGGAGATAGTGGAGCACTATAGGGTGGACATGGACATTCTACAGCAAATTGTTGAGCTGTGCCGGCCCCGCCTCACACACAGAACCAACAGAGGGGAACCCATCCCAGTGGATACCAAGGTATGTGTACACTTAAGACTACTAGCCACAGGTAACTTCCAAAGTACAACTGGGGATATCATGGGGATCTCACAGGCATCAGCATCCAGGATATTCCACCAGTTCGGATGCCATGTCAGCACATGCCGGTGAGCACATATATTTCCTCAACATCCGTGAGGCATTGACCAGCAATATGTATCTCTTCCACCAAATAGCAGAATACCCTGAGATAGTGGGTGCTATAGACTGCATGCACATACACATCAAAGCACAACACAGTGAGCAGGGTAGGGTCTACATAAACTGCAAAGGCTTCCCCTCCATCAACTTCCAGGTCATGTGTGAGGCCCAGGGCATTATCTTGAATGTGTGTGCTGGCAGCCCTGGAAGTTATCACGACTCCCACATCTGGCATATGACACAGCTGTACCAGTCATTTGCCAGTGGGGACATCCCATATGGCCACCTAGTGGGGGATGCTGGCTACGCACTGGTGCCATGGCTGATGACACCCCTCAGAAATGCACACACACCTGAACAAGAACTCTATAATCAGGCGCATTCACAAACCAGAATCATAATAGAGTGTGTGTTTGGGATGCTCAAGTCACTGTTCCGCTGCCTAGACATATCCGGTGGATCCATGCAGTACTCTCCAGCTACATGTACACAAATGTTCATCGTATGTGCCATGCTACACAATATGATCCTGCAGAAACAGCTGCAGCAAGAACAGCATGGGACAAGGCTACAGCCCCCCACCATTGCCAAGGCCATCAACAGCACAAAGTGACTCGGAGGAGGAACTACCTGAGCCTGCCCATGTAGGCAGAAGGAGGCATGCCCAGTATGCCCAGGCCTTGGCAAAGAGGCAACGCGTAGCACATACACTGACATGGTGGGGACCCAAGGAATGACATCTCTGACTCGCACATACAGTTAAACAAATGCCAAACATGGCACTACCAGTGTTTTACCATGTATAGGGAGTGTACTATGTGCATCCAACACAGTCAGCCCTCCAGCACCATCTTCAATACTGGCCCAGCCACAAGGTAAGTCACTCTTCCTATCAATTACTGAGTGCAGTAGTATATTCTGATAGTTGTATCTGTGGTATGGACGTGAGCATGCAAAGGAATCGGGTGGATGAATGGGATGGCAGCAGATAGTGGACACCTATATGGGTAGCATGAAATCTATAACAAATACTGGTGTCAACATACTAGGCAGTACTAGACAAGGTGACATATCCCAATGCAGTACATGTATTTGCCCAAATGTGTGTCCGTAGGACACACACATGCATGTCAGTGAGGCTCAAATACCCACCACCAGCCTCAGCCAGCAGGACAGGTGTAGATGACCATAAAGAATGGCTGAGCTAAGGCCTCCAATTGATGGCAATGGTGAACAGCCCCCTCCAGACCTACATAGACAGACTACAACATGTCTGGCAGTTGTATGTTACTGCGGAAAGGTAAGAAGTCTGAAAAGGAAATGTAGGTCAATAAAACCTAAGATCTGTACTCTACTGCTATGCCTCCCGTCTGCATGATAGGTCAGAATACAATATGAACTGGAAGCCAACAGAGTACCCAAAATACAAATACAGTCACAGCAAATGTTAAAAGTCGTCAGGTGTGCCCCCCCTGCACAATCCTATGTAGAAATACAGTAACATGTAAGTGTAAGGAGTAATATCAGTGGAGTACAAATTACATGAGCTGGCCCAATCTACAGGATAGATTGTTACATGCGTACAATATGCAGGGGTCTGTGTGTTAGGTTGTTGTGTTTTCAATATTGTCTGGAAGTGGTCAGCATGTAGGCATGGAGGGTTGTGTCTCAGTGGCCTATGGGCAGTACTGTGGTTAAAAGGGCCATGTTCCAACAACTGCAGTGCCAACCACAATGCTTCTCAGCAATACCCATGTCAGCAGTCATCCATACTCACTGTCCAGATGTCAATATCTGTCACTGTCTGAAAGATGGACATGCCATGAATGTGGTCCCATACATACACACAGTACACAGGTGGAAGTACCCTAGACAGACTGCATAAAATGTAACTGTCAACTGCAGACAACTTTGGAATTGTACATACAGGTTACTTGTCTGTGTAGTATGGAATACTGATGTAGTCTGGCCAATCACTGGCAGACTACAAAAGTTACAGTTATGAAGTAATAAGAGACTGCCTATGTCCCCGCACAAGGCAGCATAAGGGGAATGTCCCAGGTATATCTGTGAGTCAGCTGAAAGTAGCTTCCATATCACGCATGCACTCGGCTCACAGCACCATCAGCCACAGGTTTATCACAGGTCATATCCTTGCTGTTGGGAATGAGTACAGTATGACCCCACATCTGTATGGGAATACCCACAGAATGCAGCATGCTGAAGAGGCGTCCTATGTAGGTGTGTCCTTAGCTGTAAGCAGCACCCTGCCTGCATCCAGACCAATGGATCAATATGGACAGGAACTATTGCCATTAACACCTCGCACACTTACCTTGTAACACCAGGGAAATCCATTGGCACACAGCCTCGGAATGTAGGCATGACAGAATGCACTGGCCTGCTACAGATGGCCTGCATCACTACCAAATGGCCTACAGTCCTCTGTCAAAGGCCTGTGCTTCACCTGTAGTGCCAATGTATGGTATCTATGGTATCTCACGGGGTCCCAACTAGCAACCTAACACAGTCAACAGAACACAAGTGCAATGCCATGTTAACAAATCCCAGTAGTATGCCCCCCATGTCCTACTGCATGAGCTGTGGACCAATCCATAAATACCACTGGGATGAAGGGCCAACTATAGAGATACTTCTCAGATATCACTCGCATAATATTAGGAGGAGAACAGAATAACAGAGTGGGGGGGGGTGTAAGAAGCATTGATGTCATGGAGTGTGAAGTCTGAAACTCTGATGTGTGCCCATGCTACACCTGCCTGCAAACCCAGTAATGGGCGGCTACAAACCTGCTCGTAAACCACAATGTGAAGGGGAACTGACCAGATATATGAGCCCTGCCTCTGGGTAACCTAGGTGAATCTGTACAGCTGAGAGGTATGGCCACAGCAGGATATAGCCATTCTGTTAAGTTGATATATGAACAAGAAGGGGATCCTCAGCCACCCTAGTACCAAGGTGCTGGACCATTTACACAAACCCATCATCAAGGGTCTGCAGCTACCCCTCCAGAATGGCAGGAGTGTGCAAGAATGTGTAGGCTGCTGACCACAATACTGGACTCAGCTTCATGTATCTCCCAGGAAACAACTGTGAGAAAATAATTATATCTGTCAGTAGCTGATGACATAATACATCACAGTGTAAAACAGTACATATGTCTGAATATCTCTGCTAACACCAACCATGTAACACAAGCAGCACAGACAGCAAAAGTTACACAGTATCCCCCTATCTGTCGCCCATTGTGACTCCATATTGTCAACCTACCGACAGATATCCTGCAGAAACAGGATGCTAGTTCTAGGTGTCGAACACCAAATCCTGGACTGGAATGGATTCTCACACTCAATACAGAAGATCATATTGGGCATGCTCCTACACTTAAGAAATGAAGCCCATGTCTGACAACACAGTGGACTATACATATCTGCCATTCGCAGATGTCTGTGCACACACACCGAATTGTACACTATTTATGCTTTACACACATTGGATAGTAATACTCACTCATATCCAAGGTCAGAACACTATAATATGTCAAACATACACACAGAGAGAAGTGGGGAAGAAAGAGACAGACAGTGACAGAGAAAATTCCATTATGAGGCCTGTCTCACCCACTACACATCCAATTGGCCGATATCAGATGATGTGCTGATCTCAATCACTGTAGACATTCCGTTTGGTAGCCCTCAGCCCTATAGTGTCTGTGGTGCTTGTGATAACTGTGTAACATGATAGTACAAATCAGTATTCATGTAGCATTTGTATACTCAGTCCTGTCAAATGTAAAGTTATGTGTGACTGTGTTGGTGTGTGTGTGTGTGTGTGTGTGTGTGTGTGTGTGTGTGTGTGTGTGTGTGTGTGTGTGTGTGTGTGTGCGTGTGTGTTTCCAGAGGAATGATTTATGGCCCATTCACACACACTGCACTTCCCATTGCCTGTTAGCACTCCTGCTGTCAGTCACCTTGAAATAACTCTTTGGCCAAATCTCAGCACTGTAAGCTACTTGGCACTTGTGATAACTGTGTAATACTGTAGTGTAGCAAACAAGTTAGGTAGGAGTTATAATCTCACCATGGCAACTGTTAAACTGTGTGTGTGGAGATGAATGATTTTTGAGGCCATTCACACTCACTACACCTCCCATTGCCCTACTTTAGCACACCTGCTGATGTCAGTCACCTTGAAATAACCCTTTGGCAAAGTCTCAGCCCAGTAAGCTACATGGCGCTCGTGATAAGTGTGTAACACTGTAGTGTAGCAAGCTTGTTAGGTAGGAGTTCTAATCCCGGACATGGCAACTGTTAAACTGTGTGTGTGTGTGTGTGTGTGTGTGTGTGTGTGTGTGTGTGTGTGTGTGTATGAATGATTTTTTGAGGCCATTCACACTCACTACACCTCCCATTGACCTACTTTAGCATGTCTGCTGATGTCAGTTACCTTGAAATAACTCTTTGGCCAAGTCTCACCCCTATAAGCTATGTGGCGCTTGCGATAACTGTGTAATACTGTAGTACAGCAAACTAGTTAGGTATGAGCTCTAATCCCAGAGATGGCAACTGTTAAACTGTGTGTGTGTTAAGGTAAATGATTCTGAGGCCATTCACACTCACTACACCTCCCATTGCCCTACTTTAGCATGTCTGCTGATGTCAGTCACTTTTAAATAACCCTTTGGCCAAGTCTCAGCCCTATACGATGTGTTACTCACACATTTTCTGCCTTTATAAATGCAGTAGCATACTCTGATGATTGCAGTCAGTAAATGGTAACATCCATGTGTGTTACTGACTTCATATCCCTCAGAAGAGATATGTCACAACAAACCCTGTTACACCAGCAGTTTTCTCAGTTTATCACAACAATATGTCAATATTGGCCCTGTGTTTGTGCCTCTGCCCCCAAATCTGTCACCCTTTGTCCATATGCCATGCAGTAAGAGGTGGATATGTACAGTATATCATTATTTACTGACATCACTCCTGATATCAAGCCAGTGATATATCAGACGGCCAGACATGTTATGTATAGGAGGCCTTATATTTGAGGACAAAACCTAGACATTTTGCTGTAGTCTGTACAGTAGTGAGGTCTGTGTACTTATGGTGATTTTTGACAGAGTGTCAGTATTGTGTAGCAGTGTATTGTGAATATATTTGGCCTGTGTACAAACTGGGATAGATGTCAGTGTTCTTGGTCCTGTTCTATCTGATGTTGCATGTTGCTCCAGTTGCTGGTACCCTATCAACGTATATGCTTGTAGGGCCAGACTGAGACATGTCCCATACCACAGTCAGTCATCAGACTACACTGTGAATTGGGCCAGTATATGTAGGGTTAGTTTGTGAGTGGCAAATATGATGATGGGTTTTGTTCACACAGTCCATATACTGTACTATTAATTAGGCTTACCATAATGTGACTGTGTTGAGATTAGTTGTGGGTATGCACTTTCACATTGGTGTCTGTTACTCTGTGCTGTTACATGCCTGTAGTGCCTGCTATATTTGCAATTACATGTGCATTCCCCCATAGATAAATTGGGTTAGTGTTGTGGCAGTCTGCCTGTAGTTTAGACAGTATGTGGTGACATGCCTAGCAGCTCAGTGTATTTTCTTAGTGTGATGTTATGTCCAGATATTTGTCAGATGTACTGTTGCCTGACCACCATATGTGTTATGTATTTCTGACAAAGCAGTGGGATGCTGTGAAGATATATGTCACTAACAAGTGGGAAGTATGTGGGCTTGGGACCTCTGCTCCTCCAGTTAATATGTGTTAGGACAGACAGGATGGTGTGAATGCATCAACTGTGTGAGCTTATCTACTTCAGTACTTGTGACATATCCCCATTTTCATGACTTTAAACATTCTCTTTGTCAGGCTTGGTCCACATTTTTTGAACTAAGGAGTTCTGTATATACCTCTCGACTGTCCAGATTTTTTTCAGACTGTCGATATTTGTTCCTCATATGTCTGCTGTATTCCACAGGATCATTACTGTGATTTGTGTGGTACTTCACTATGATGATTTTATGATGTCTGTCAGTAACTGATGGTGTACATGTCAGTTTCAGAAGAGCCTTCCTTCAGAACATGTATGTTGACACAACCCATGTTACTGTAGCAACATTCAACATTTATAACTGCAATACTTACATAACGTTCTCTTGCACTAAAAGGTTGAGAGTTATTGTGCTGTGGTATGATTCCACTATATGTTATGGGCATGTGTTATGTGTGTGTGTGTGTGTGTGTGTGTGTGTGTGTGTGTGTGTATATGTATATATATATATATATATATATATGTGTGTGTGTGTGTGTGTGTGTGTGTGTGTGTGTGTGTGTGTGTGTGTGTGTGTGTGTGTGTGTGTATATATATATATATATATATATATATAAAGATAAATGTGTGTGTGTGTGTGTGTGTGTATATATATATATATATATATATATATATATATATATATATATATCCTTGTTATGCATACAAATGAGTGTGTATACCTTCTCAGATGTATCCCACCATATTTATCTGACATGTGTATATTTAGATATGCAAACTTGACTGATTCAACACTAGTAAACAATTGTAGTAGTCAAAGCACTGCTATTCAGTACATGTACTGAATAATATATTTGAAAAAGCAACAGACATTGTTACAGCTTAGATGGTTTAGTGGTTAAGTCTTGTGACTTTAGTCTAGAGGTTCCTGGGTTCAACACCTCCAAGGGCTGTGTGTTTTGTTGCTAGGCAGAACAAGGACTGTTGGATACACAGTGGTTAATGCAGCTTTCTGCGGGTTTGTGCAGGTTTGCCCATCGGTAAGAGGTGCTAAAGTACGGTTAAACAAATAGGCGTTTACATCATGTAGGCTTCGCTTACCAGTGCGCAAATCTGCTTAGCATTTACATTTAAGCAATGCTTACACCTACTAAGCATATCTCAGCCCTGGTAACCAGTGATCACATTCCAGTTTGATAAAATAGCAGGGTAATGACATCTTTAATAAGTGTATTTAATTCCATGTACATAACATGCTTCTATGTGCTGTCATTACAGTAGCAAGGTGTATAAGTATACTGTATGGGACACCAGAGCATACATGGGTAGTACCACAATCTTTTCTCTTTGTATGTGTTTCATACTTGGGAAGTATCCCGGGTTGTATGCAGTCACACTTGCATGTATTATATCATTACATTACTACTTTTAACAGTTCTTTTCCAAGTAAGAGTAGATTGCAGATTGTAGTACTGGAACGATACACCCCAACATGCAAAGCTGGACTCTGAGTACTGGCTATCTTGTTCTTGGTGTTTGAGCTGTACGTTTTTAAGTATCTTCTATTGGATATTGATCTGATATGTTGATATTAACTGTAGACTACTATGTTTTTAGGACATGTCATTGAGGTCTACTGTCATGTAGTAATGGTATACCTATCAGTTTCAGATGTTTGTCTGTCAAAACATTCATCCTAATGCAGAACCTGTTGGCTAGCTACTTTCTGTCTGTCCTCTGTACAGATGTGCAGATGTCAGGTATTCATCTTGGCTGCTTACAGGCAATGTGATTGCCTGACACTGACATGTTTGCCCAGCTGTGTTATGAATGCCACCACTAGGAAACCCCACTCTGTATGCACCACATGCCATGGATACCTCAACCAGACTACCACAGTCAACAAAACATGTTTGGGTACAGGTCCCTAACCCAGCCTGGCCATGTTATGCAATATATGTTGCGTACATGTCAATTGGAGCACCTCACTGGCCCTCTTCAAGATAAAACCAGATGAGTGGATGTTGAATTTAAATGTCACTCTGGGGATCATTCAAGTGACATCAGTTGATAGATGGCCTGCTGACAAATGTCAGGTGGCATGATACCAGTGTACTCACATGCCCTACTCTTCTCATCTCTCCATGGACATTAGCCTGGTACACACCTAGGAACACCTGCACCTATGGACCTCAGTAATGACAAATGTGTCTGTGTGCATGACTGAGTACAACAGTGTCTGTGTGTTTGCAAACTTGTAGTTGAAAATACTCTTGAGGGCCTTCTCATTCACTACACCCCCACTGCTATACTTGGAAAGGGCTGCTGCTGTAATTCACATTAAATGTACCTTGTGACACTCTTCACCCTATGGGCTACCTGGAGCTTGCAGTACCAGTATAACACTGTTCTACAAATGGGTAGATAGGTGTGGGTTACCCTTTGAGTCATGACATATGTATGTGTGTGTGTATGTGTGTGCAATTGTGTGTGAGTATGCATATTTGTAGGAGACAGCATTCTGAGACCACATTCTCCAAATACACTAAACCTTGTCATACATTATAAGGGATGGTGATGTTGCTGAACTTAGGAGAGCCATGACAAAACCCTCACCCTACTATCCCTGTGGCATGTGCAATAAATGCATATCCCTGTAGTAGCAATAATTAGACAAGGGTTTGTATTGCAGTCCTGGTCAATGTGTGATTGTGGGTATGGCAGAGCATTTATCATGGGTTTCAGTGAGTACAATATCCAATGTGGGGTGGGGGTGCTGGATATACTGTCTTTACACCATGGTACCTCAAGTACATATCCCAAGGTCCACTGTATGAGGACCGCTGTCACCATTACCCATACAGGTAACTGATGACACTATCCAGCCCAATGATGCATGTGCTGTGTGCAAAAACTCTAACAGTATGGACTCACTGAAAAGGTTGTCAGCACTGCTAAACCCAGGTCTGTCAAATGTGTCTATGACTGTATGTGTTTGTCAATGTGTATATGAGAGTATTTTATACTATGTATTGTCCATTAACACCCAGTACATCCCCATTACCATACTGTACAAGGCCTGGTGATGTTCACTTTACAGAAAGCTCCGGACACACCTCACCCTACAAGCTCTGTGATGTGTGCAATTAAGGCCAAACACATTAGTAGTAATAAGTACCTAGGTAGGGGTTCTACTCTCAGTGTTGCCAAGTAAGTGTGTGTGTATGTGAAGGGATCTACTTCAGTTTGCAGAAAATATATTTCCCAGGAGATCATTTGTCTGAGAACTAACTGGCAAAAGATAACATTTCAAAGCAATCATCCTGTGGAAATTTATTCTATCAAAACTAGTAGTGGATGTGTAAATGCCCTCTTCCCCACTGTACAGCTGCACAGCAATACTGGAGTTGGTATATATAGTTGGGTGTGATTGTTGTGGGCACAGCCACCCACATTATTGTTGTGCACATCCCCCCACTTAGTGTGCTGTTATACTGTACAGCTTATGTTAAGAGGTTAAGTAGCTGTTAATCGCACTATGTGTGGTTCTACGCCACCCCACACCCTCCAAAGTGGGGGCTGTGCCCCCCACACCAGTACACCTATGTTTACCAACTCCAGGATTGCACTACATTGGGGAAGAGGACATATACCTTGCCAGTACCATTTTCAATGACATTAAACTGGAGGACTGATTATTTACTGATGTGATGTTTTGGCAATTTGGTCTTGATGGAATTACATAGGCCAAAATGAGTTCTCTGCAAAATTAAGTACATCCATGTTGAACAGTACTGCCTGTGTATTGCATCAACATAAAAGCCTCTGTGTGTGTGTGTTATTCACAAACATCTGGTGTGTGCCACCCAGTACACTTATCCTTGTCCACTGTAGAAGAGCTGCTTACATCAGCCACCATGCACTCACCTGTATACAACACTCAGACCTATCAGCCATGTGGCACATGCAGTAACTGTTTTACAGACCTGTTACTTATGTTCAGCTGTACCTGGGATATGACACAGTCAATGTGTCACCACAGTGCCACACCCCTTGTAGGAAAGGACAGCAGACCAACATCCTCCTGACACATAGACACCTATAACACAAAGAGAATACATTATGGAGACCACATTCAGTCAATGTTAATAACAGCTATAATACATCATGGCTGGACAGCTACACACCCTGACGTGTAAGCATTAAACGTTCCAGCTGACAACATGTTAAACAGCATTACATTGCTAAACTTTAGTATATTCACCCTGTGCATCACAACTGTATTAGCATGTCCTTGCATCGATGGTATGGCTAACAGGGATGTGGCACAGCTATCATCATATGCACAAGGTTTGGTGTGGGTTTGCCAGAGGCCTAGGCTGAGCCATTTGGTTGACACCATGTGTGTGGGTTAGGGGGTTCTTTATTAAATGGCCTGTACAGATGTGGTGTGTGTAGGTATGGAGGTGCACTAGGTGTGTTGGTGATGTGTGTGTGTGTGTGTGTGTGTGTATATATATATATATATATATATATATATATATATATATATATATATATATATATATATATATATATATATATATATATATATATATATATATATATATATATATATATATGCACA
Source organism: Protopterus annectens (assembly GCF_019279795.1). Taxonomy (NCBI): domain Eukaryota; kingdom Metazoa; phylum Chordata; order Ceratodontiformes; family Protopteridae; genus Protopterus; species Protopterus annectens. Next base: position 1,094,750,902 of record NC_056729.1, on the reverse strand, counting down.
CAGTTCTGCCATATGACTGCCCTATACAGGTGTATGTTGGACAGCTGTGGACCATACATGGCAGGGTGTACAGTTCACCATGTCTGGCCATGGACATGGGAACTGCACCTTCCAGGGGTTGCATGGGTACTACCAGGCTGAAGCCCAGATATGGTACTCTCTCCTGATGATGATAATTGTCCGCTGGATCTGCATCCCTGTTGGGCCCAGCCAGGACCACGTGCATGTGGCCTGCTGCATTGTGGTGTGGACAGCACCCCCCTGCAGTGCTAGTGCTAGTACTACCACTACAGGAGAGGCTGTGATGTTGCACATCCATGTAGACCTCCACCTGTTGGTGTTGCTGACCTACGTCCATGTGGCCGGCACCCTACTCCCACCACATGCTCTACCACAGACACCACATGGTCAAGGATTCCCACCATCTCACCCAATCATCTATCCATGACTTCTGCAAAATAACTGTGGGCATCTGCAAGATCACAGATGTAGTCACGTACAGCAGTAAGAGTAGCCCTCTCCCACCTCAGACTATCTCTGGTGTAACATCCCATATGTGTTTGTGCCTCCATGATGGCCAGAAACATGTGTCTGGTGACACCTGCTTTGGCACTTCTGCCAGGGGCATGATGGCCAGTAGCCCTCCTATGAGCACCCCTGTACATCTGCCTGTGTAGGACCTCACCATTCATCTGGCTATGGTTGCTGTGTTTGGACACACTTTCCATAGTCACCACACTTTCCTGTCCCATGCCACCACCTGCCAACTGTCCGTCATCTATGGCCACTGGTGATGGGGTACGTATGGGCATTGTGACTGTGTGTGGGGATGGGGGTGGATAAAAGTGGGATGTCAATCAATGGCACAGATTCAGCCCCTGACATCCCTGCCTGTGCCTTACTATGTCTATCATCATTGTTAGAGTCTGTATGAACACCAATATCAATTTGCCTGCAGTAGGGACCTGTCCCACCTTGCCACCTGTGAGGGGCAGACAAGAAATGCAAATTAAGACCTGAACATTATGGTTTACTTCTACACACACACACACACACACACACACACACACACACACACACACACACACACACACGTACACACTTACAGGTGAGGTGGCACAAAGATATTACACAGACCCTCTCATTACCCAACAGTCAGCATGCATGCCATATGGCACTCAACAGCATGCACTACAGCCATACTCAATCCTTGTTACCAGCATTACACATCTATGTGATAAATGAGTTATGTTAGTAGGTGATGCCCCTTCCCCTGGAACACACTGCAGCCATGTACACAGTATTGCTGTGCACCTGTACAGCACACTGGCATGTACTGTGCACCATACATCACAAGTGTACACACCATTGCTGAATGTGTATGTGTGTGGCAGTTATGCTTGATCTGTTGCCCACAGCCCTTATGTGTTTGTCTGATACATACCTGGAAGGATATGAGGACTGATGTCAATAATTAATGCCTGACCTTTGATTTGCAGATCTCCTCATCATCAGTGCATTTATACCCAATAAAATCTGGTTACACTGACGACCTTCAAAGCTTAATATGAATATGAGGAGTGTACACACCCTTGTTGACATGCCAGCATCTTCTACGATATGCAATGGGGCCACAATACTGCATTTGTTAACATTACACACACCTGATATGTGACATATGACCTGTGCAATCCAATGCAGTATCAAACAAATGTGTTAGTCGTGCACATGTTGAATGAGATGCATACAATATGCGGGTTGCATTAAGTGTGTACACCCTTAACAAGATGGTTGAAGCACCTGTTAAGTAAACTACAGCAGTCACTATTCCTGGAAGGGGTATACTAGCATGGCCCATCTTCACTTGCCATTATTTGGTCACTCTGCCCTACAAAGGTCCCACAACTCTGCCAGATTGCAAGGTCAGCTCATGTGCACAGCCCTTGGAGGTCACACAGTGGCTTCACTATTGCTGTAGAGTCTGGGTTATGTATGGCTGAATTCCTACCCTTGACTGTGTTCTGATACAGCCATTCTTAGCAAGCTTTGGATGTATGCTTCAGTTCACTGTTGTGTTTCAAGCTGACACCCCTTCCCATCCTCAGCCTTATTGCAGATGCCTAACAACTATGGACCACACATGAGTGTTATGTTGCAGTGTTCCATATTCCAACCACCATGTCTACTGGCCTAGTTCCAGCTAATGAACAGCAACGGTAAATGTGTACACTGGCACCAGCAAGCTAAAAATTGGGGATGGTGGCCCTGAAGTGGAGTGAGGTGTTGCTTGTGCACCACACGTATCTTTATGAATACTGTCTGTAGGTTTGAGCCGTGATCTTATGACTCCATTACACATTGCAACACATGCCTTTGGGAGACTTGATGTTATGCTTATGCTACCTGTACAGAGCCCTGGATGATGTTTCATGTGGGACAACTCTTTCGTCTGATTACCCTAACCCATAGGCCACACTTATGAAGAATCCAGGTGATTGTAAACACAGGTACTGCACAGGTATTACTTGCTAGACATTCCTGCAAGTCCCTCTGTGTTGCTGCATTTTTCTGGGCATCCATGGCCAGTTTGCAACATGTTTTGTCATCTGTTTTGGATGGGCATCTGTTTATTTTCTACATCAATGTTGTCCCATAGTTCCTACATGCATAGATGACTTTCTGCACTGTTTGCCATGGTATATGCAGTGGTGAGGTAAAGCTACTTTTCCCACTCCTGAGTGCTACCTTTTGGATATGGGATCCATTTCATGGTTTGTAAGATGTGTGCAAGTTATGGCTGCCTCTGTTGCAGGTGAGTGGGACAATGTAATGGACATCATTCTTGGACAACAGACCATTACTTTGTGACATTGAGGCCCTGTACTTGATGGCAGGTGTGTACTCAAGAAGAGTGAATGCTGTCAGTACATCACAAGCTGCTTCCACAATATATTTGGAGTGTGTGCACACATATGCTTCCAGTGTTTGATAAGGTTTGTATTCCCACATATTTGTTGTACTAACATAGGATTCCATATTACACATTCATTGCTCATGTTAGGATCACATTACAGGTCATAAAAGGTGTGGAATGTGGTATTGTGGTCTGCTGTTTATATCAGGAGCAGTTGCCATTGTAATAGTGGTGTATACACTGTTGTATCCACTGTATAAGGGTAATGTTTCAAACATGTCCATACTGTAGGCCATTTGTCCCACCATTATGTTCATCTGTCCACACATCTTGCACTGACAGGTTGTTAGGTATACTGCAGGAATTTTACATACCCTTCAGATATGCCACCATGGTGACCACTGTGATGCAGTGCAGTTAATACCAACAAAAATGAACATGTACAGCATGCATTATGGGTAGGTGTATTAAATGTGTGCATGGCAAATAGCATGGCCATAACATGGCCGGTGTATTGGCAAACCTGAACAAAACAACTCAATATTCAACAGCTACAGGCTGCTGCCCCAGTTGTATACCAGAGGGACCTAAATAGTTGTGTGACAGAAGTAATGTCAGTAGCCACACCTGTGGCATTGGAACAGGGTGGAAGCAGCATTTCAGCACATCGACAGTACAAACCCACAATACTAAGGATTATGCACATATGTTCAATACTACACTCCAGCAACAGACTACCTTATCTGACATATGCATGCAGATACTTTACAGATAAAAATGGATAAGCAACTGTGGTCTAGTAATGTACCCTGGGGCCTTACCTGCACATTCCTCATCCATTATGTGGGTGGCACCCACCTCCACAATGCTGTCTTCAGCCTTCTGGCTTATCTGGAAGGTGGGTGCCCCAAGGCTGGCGAGGAGCTCGTCAGCATGTGTCAGTGGGGGATGGATGGCATGACCCCCACCTGTGGCTAGTTGGTCCCTCCTAACACCAGCAGCACGCTGACAGGTGTGGCAGATTAGATCAGTGCAACGATGCCGCACCTGCTCATAATTTCAGTTGTGCTGGCCGACATCATTTACCCTGTGGATGAGCTTGTTCCACAGGGTGGTCCTCTCCTACAGATCCTGGGCCCTGCGGCCAAATAGTATGCCATGATGCTGGATGATGAATTGGATAATTGTGCCATTCTCAAGGTTCATGAATGCTGGCAAGCATTCCCGGGGCATTGCACCTGGAAGACATAAACAGGAAAAAGGTCACAGGACCTCATACGGTTGTCCACGTACACATCAACAGTGGATATTACTTGCAAATAATCTGGACTATACCATAACACTGTAAGCTATCATGGCTTTGACATCTTGCATTACACTCCTGGCCCTGACCTGTCCAGTTCCCCCAATGTTGGACACTTAATGGCATAATCCACTATTCTCCATTCATTTCTGTGTAGAGGGATGGCAGTGGCCATCTTCCGTGTGGATGGTGTGTGGATGGTGGCAAGTCTGTGTTTGACTGTAGTGCATGATGGAGCTGTGAGCACGTGCCTGAGTTCATGTAGGTGGCAGACTGTGATGTTTTCATGCCCCATGGAGACTTTCTGTTGTTGCCATCAGTCAGCATTATGTACATGCTCAACACTGATGTGGGCAGGAGTGCGGTTGATGTGCATATCCCCCTGTACAAATGTTGTGGACAGGGTGCCACTGTTCCCACCTATCCTGTCTGATGCAGGTTGCCTGTTTCCATGGAATGTGTGTATGAGGTGTGCTTTACCCCCAGTATAGGTTGACTTGTGTTACTGCCTCTGAGACTGTGTAAATATGTGGAGACATGGTTGCAGTTGGCCTTGGTGGTTTGGATATGTCTCATTTCTATTCATAGTCAGCCTTACAGGAAGTCACCTGTGAACCTACATGCTTGCTCAGATAAAGGTGCACTTGCTACCAAGTTGTGGTCTGCACCTGTGTGTCCCTGTACAGCCACTATAGCAACCTATTATGTGCTTTGTGTCTTGCTGCTGTCCACCAAGGGGGGGGTTACTCTATCGTTGGTGGAAGCTGGTTGTACAGGTCAGGTACTAATGATTCCATATAGCTACAGTGATATAGCTACAGTGGATATAACGTGTACATACCCCTGTTACAATGCATGGTAGTTGTGCAATTGAAACATGACCCCACAAAAGCACATCAACACAATCCTCACCTGTGATGTAACCTATAGCCTGCTCAGTTCAATAGGGAACATAACAACCTGTCATGTGATATATATGGTAATTATTATTCAGTACAGTAAGCCAGTTGAATGTGTGTGTGCACCCTTACACTGATATGTTGTATAAACACCTGCTGAGATGATTAAAGCATCCATTTGTCTTGGTTTGTACTCTAACATCATATCACATTTCCACTTGGCAGTGGTTGCTCACCTTCCATGAAACAGCTTTGTTTCTTTTTCAATAGAATTATGCAAGTTATGGGTCACATTTGAGGTGAGAAACATTTTGCCATGACTTTTTATGGTCTCATTGTCATACAGCACACAGACCAGGCATTCCAACAGGGGTGTGTACACTTTGATATCCAGTGTATATGGGGGTTGATATAGCTGTTAGTAATAGGCATGGACAGTGAGTCATAACACAGTTGTACACTTCTCTGATTACTACCTGATAGGCATGCCTACAGTAGTACCCATATCAGTGTCATGTCAATGCAGCAATCAGTAGCAGTACACATTTTATTTTGTTGTATGCAGTGACAGTGATATTACACACATGTGCAACATGCACATCCTATTTTCAGAACTGCTTGTGACCCATGTTATTACTTCTGTGCCTTTCAGCTGAACATACACATACATACAAATGCTCAGAGAATACCTGGTATACATTTGGTTCTAGTTCAGTTTGGCACACTGTATTTACAGTCTTGCAGCTCAGTCATACATCTCAACCTGTTATACCAGGACTTCTGAGCATTGGTCCGCATCACTGAGTGACAAAACAGGGAAATCAATTTTGATAAAGTATTAATATAGCTGACATAACACAAGTATATGTGTAAGTAACTACAGATATCTGTCACAACTGTGAACATTGTCCAGCAGAACACTGTACAGTTGAATGTTATAAATTCAATATAACACATGCAGTTTAACGCACACATCTGCAACAGTGCTTTACTATGCTCATGCACTATATAGGTATCATAGATTTACAATACAAACATGTATTATACCCATATTCACAGGTAACATATGGATATGGATATGGGCAACATCCAATTAAATGGCCTAGCAGTGGCACAGACACGACTGTTCGACAGACACTCTAGTGGTTGCCATATGTGAGCTGTCCTTTCCCAGGGTGTGTCAGGCTCCTCAGCTGTGACCCGACCTATCCACCTCTTAGAGCATCACATGTGGACAAAGCCTAACATTAGGGGGGTATATATAGGGATAGATCATAAATATGCCTATTACAAACCTATGATGTTTGTAGCATGATGCATTTTGCATTACCATGACTGTTCTGAAGGTGGTGGGGTCTGAAACTCATGTGTCTGTCATTACATCATTACTTCCATCTCCAGCTATTTTCCGGACTAATACAGATGGTTGGTGGAATAGAACAAACACTATGATGGCTAAATCTTGACATTCTGTGAAGATCTGCACAGTTGACAGGTATGGCCCACTGCAAACATAGACAGAAGCTATGTCCATAGCATTTGTTAAGCAGGACATAATTACAGCAAGTATTGATGGCACATATACATCTTTCATAATCATCTATCCCATTATTACAGACCAAGTACTGCATTCAATTACATGCTTACATGTTTTACAAATCTGGTTTATTTTTATGTTCCTTCTGTGTACAAGTTGTCTTCTTGTTTCTTATTTTTTTTTAAGTTTTGTTTATGTTTCTAACTTTTTTTGTCTCTCTCTCCCTCCACTACTAGGATTGAGCTGGTTTGAATAGGTTGCAGCATGGCTTTTGTAGGTGATGTTCATGTTGAGGTGATGGCTTCTGCACCAGTTGCTGTTCCCCATTTGCTAATTGCATGCAGGCTGTTGTGTAGTTCTTCCAATAGCCAATGTCATAACAACCCACTACTGTAAATAACTACATTATGTGGATGTTGTCCCTTTACCTTGCCTGTATAGATGACATCCTTCATGTGTGTGTGTGTGGGGGGGGGGGGCAGCAGTGTTACAGACAGCAGGTAGGAGTACCTCTTACAACAAGACTTGTGGACACAGGCCCACTACATGTTTGTATAAGGTTTCAGACCTAGGGACAGTGTGTGAGTATTGCTGTTATATGCATTGAATACTGCTAGTTTTACAGTGTTTGTGTGTACATGCTAGTTTTGCATGGGATGCAATCTGTCTGCATAGCTCTCAGCGGTGGGGCTAGCCACATGATGGCCAGAGGATTGGCTGTTATGTTTTGTCTGTTCCCTACACAGGTCTTGGCCTTGACAAAGCAGTGTCATTCTCTCTGTTGATTGCTATCAGTACATGGCAACATCCATTTGTGTTTTTGACTTCATATTCCTCAGTAAGGGTATGTTGCAACCAGTCATGTAACACCAGCAACTTTCACAGTGTATAACAGCAATATTTCAAATATGGCCCTGTGTTTCAGCCTTTGTCCTCCACCTATATACAAGGCTTTGTCCAGATGTCATGCAGTAAGAGGTTGATAGGTATGGTCTATCATTATTTAGTGCTGACATTCCTGCTGTCATTCCAGTGATGTTGTGGACTCCCACACAAGTTGTGAGGTAGGGTCCATATATATGAGGGCTACAGCTGGACAAAACATGTGTGACTCTGTACAGTCAAGAGGTCAGTGTATAGACAACACTGTTATATGCCCTTGTAAGACATTTTATGGGGAAGGGGTATTAAATGTTTTTAACCTAGGCTGTTAGAATATGTGAAGAATATCAGTAATAAGAAACAAAGTTATATGGCTGTACATTTTCATAATTTCACCATGGGGACAGTGGTGGGCTAGTGCTTACTGTTTTGCACACAGTTCTGTATGTCAGTGTGGTAGTACTGTTTTACGTTAAGCATTGTTATGTAATTGGTACATTTACAGTGTGACAATTGATACTTTTCCCCCTAGGGGGTTGACTACAGAGTGTAATTGGAGGCTGTTGAACTACATCTGTAATTAAGTGTTGATTGATTCTTGTCTTCAAGGCAAGTGTGTTTTTTACTGTTGTACTACTTGAAGGCTTTAGCCTAGACAGCGATGTATCTTATGTTTTGCGGATTACTGTATTGTGTGTTTTATTTGAGAGATGCATCAATCAGTTATGTATTTCAAACACCTAAATGCTATAAGAAATGGCATAAACAACTGAAATAGTACACAAAAACATTTATACATATGCAAAATGTGTTGTATCATGTCCTTTGCATTGTGTGTGGGTATATGTTTTTATGCAATAATTCTCATTTGTAGGAAAGAATCAGATTCTGGCCATTTGAAAAGGTGGCAACTGTAGGAATAATGGCTGTTTGATATTCTGTGCACCCTCTATATATACTCTCTTTATATCTCTATATATCTATAAGTATATATATATATATATATATATATATATATATATATATATATATATATATATATATACACACACACACACACACACACACACACACACACACACATATATATATGTGTGTGTGTGTGTGTGTGTGTGTGTGTGTGTGTGTGTGTGTGTGTGTGTGCGCGTGTGTGTGTATATGTATCATTAGAATATTTAGTGCTTCCACATTGTACATTGCCTCTGGTAGACTGACTGCTCTGCATGATATGTTGGAGAAATCATCCCAACATCTTACAGCTCAGAAGGCTTAGTGGTAACTTGTTGTGGATATGGTGTTCAAGACTTGCAAGGGCTGCTTATTTTGATGCAAGGCAGAACAGTTCAGCTGTGGAGAAAGGGATAAGGGCAACAATTACAAGAGGTCCCTAGTTTGGGCCTGTTCACCCCCATTTACACTGCCTTTGGTCAGATGTTTTGACAAGATCAATGTAGGCTGTGTCACCTTGCCTTCTTCTACAGCTCAGGTGACTGGTGGCAAAAGGTTGACCAGGTTGAATGAGCAGGTATGACCTACCCTTCACAAACATAAACTGTGTGGGATCCCGAGTCTTCAGATTCCCATATCCATGTTTATTAGGTGCATGATGATGCATTCCATAGCTTCACATAACAGACTTGTCAGGCAGTTGGGGTGGTATTTCCCAGGGTCTGTAGTTACACCTTGTTTGTGGGGAGGGTTGACTGTAGCAGTGCACAATTTGGTTGGGGTCAAAGCCTGCAGTGAGGCTGTGTTTTAACAGGGCACACAGGTAAGGTGCCAGATCACTCTGTAGTTCATGTAGAACACAGCCAGGGATATTCTCAGGTCCCATAGAGGCTGTATTCTTGGCCTTAGACAGTGGTGTTGTAACCTGTGCTGCAGTAATACTGGGTGACTGGCAGTGTAGTGGTATTGTGATTGGTCCTTTGGGGGGATGAGGGGTACTGTTTGCACTCAAGATGTCATCTAGTATATTGGCATTATTTGTTGGCTCAGTCTGGGAGGTACCATTGTCTAGTTGCTCAGAACAATTCTTGGTATTGCCATGGAGATTCTTTACATAACTGTATGAGGCCTTGTGGTTGTCTTTACTATGTGCTCCAAGTCTGTTCTCACAGCTAACTTTGTAGTATTATTTGATGAGGGATCTCAACTATTCATTGAGGCTGATAAGGGTTTATTTCCTGTCTTGGGACTTCACCTTATTCCACATCGGTTCCCTCCTTCTGTTGTACAGTTTCTTTATGGCAGTGGACCACCAAATCAGATTTCTTTTATTGGAGGTGAGAGTCCTTTGGGTCAGGCAATATCCATGCATTTGTGCACGTGTTCATAGTGCAATTTTGTTTGATTCAGCTGTCATGCAACTAGTCTCCATTTGCATGACTGCCATGAGGTTAGCCACCTCTGCTTTTATGAGGCCATAGTTAGCATAGGAAAGGCTTTTCATGGTGGTTACCTGTACAGTGAGGTAGGATGGCTGTGGATTTCCAAAGGTGTTTACTTTGTGTTCAGATATAACAAGTGAGGTGTTGACTATTGGGGTAGAGCAACAGTCGCCCATGTTAGGAAGGACCAGGTTGATGTGATGGCCATGTGAATCAGTACATGAGTAGCTTTCCTACTTAATGGTGAGGTGGTTGAAGCCAAGCAGTATGAGAGTGTTAGGTTGGAGACTAATATTCTCTAGGGTGTTTATGGACATGGAGTGTGAGTCTTGGGAAATGTATGGGGACCTATCACAGGCTACAAGCTGAACCACTGTCTTACCCAATGTCAGCTACCCCTGCATGATCTGTAATGCATAATGTTGGTCTACCACTCTGGAGATGTGCGCATCCTTTATGAATACAAAACTACCACCATCTTTGCAGCTTTGATCCACATTCTGTAGCCAAATGTTGTGGAATTACTTATAGGTTGGTACTGCAGGGGTGCTTCCTGCTGCCTTTATACAGGTCTCTGTTACAGCACAGATGTCACTGTTCCCCATTTTAAGGAATACTTCCAGTGGGTGAGTTTCCAGATGCAGAATTCGGGTGTGCAGCAGCATGACCATGTCTTTGTAGCTGTCATATATTTCTGTATATTTATGTATACATATATATATATATATATATATATATATATATATATATATATTTATTTATTTATTTATTTATTAACCTTTCAATATATTTGTATGTATGCATATATGTGGATATGAATGTATGTATATATGTATCATGTATATATTTGTCCACATATATGCATCTCCATACATATATAGATGTATATATAGACTACCTGACTGATTCTACAGACTCCTTTCCCTGCTGTTGGATGACTATACCAACTAATATGTTTGGGATGTCATCACTATTTTGTAGGGCTCAGATGGTGTAATGGTACATTGCTTTGATCATAGTTTACAAGGCCCTCGGTCCAGGACTTGGCAGGCCTCATTATGTTGTTGCAAGGCAAAACAGTTCAGCTGTGGAGGATGGGATAAGGGCTATAATTACAAGAGGTCCCTAGTTTGGGCCCCTTCACCCCCATTTACACTGCCTTTGGTCAGATGTTTTGCAGTAAGAAATTCAGAGTGCGGATCCGATGTCCAAATGCACTACATACATATTGTATCTCTATATATCTATATCTACATTTATATCTATATATATCCATATCTACATTTTTTAAATTTAGTCCACATATTGTTCGTTTTGGTGTCCCTGGAGTCTGTGTAAGCCGCTTAAAACAGACACAGAAATAAAAGGGTGCTCTCCTACTGGAAGGAACCCATTCCTTGTGGAACCTCCGGACCTGAACATATTAAAGAATTACCCTCCATCTGTCTATCAAGAAACTTAAAGGGAAATTGAAAGTGTAGGTTAAAATTACTTAATGTATGTTTGTAGAAGTGCTTTATGCTTACTGACTTCCACAACCGCAGGACAAAATGAACTACCGACAAATAAGAAACCTTTGTATTTAGATACATTTTTCTCCCCACTTTAACCAATAGATGGCAGCAAACCCTTAAATACCTAACCTACTAATTCCTGAGCCCCAAATAAAGAGCCTTACTTCCAGCTATCCCACCTAAACTGTACCTACTCATTCCTAGATACACATTAAGTGCAAACATGCACACACAACACCACTGTTTTAACCTCAACAGCCATATGTAGGCAATCTGGCAATTGTAACGGTTATATCCAGAGGTTTTCAGAAAGAGTCTGACCTACCTGGGAGGAACCACAAGCTATTCTGCTGTGATTGTTTTCCTAGCAAATACAGGAGGCATTTGTCCACACTCCATTCACCCTCGCTACGCTCGGGCTCTCTCCACTCCCCTATCCTAACCCCATTCCCACCGACCCCCACTTCAATTTCCTTTATACCTAATCACCACACCCACTCACATCCCGTCCCACCTACAACACCCCTCCCCAACCAATCAAATGTACCATCAAATTAAGCCACACACACCATCTAGCATCGATTGTTAAACACACCCCACACTACCCTCTTCCAACGCCTCCTACTAACCTACACACGTACACCATGACATCACCATTCCAACCCTCACACACTCAACTCCTACTATATACCATTTGCATCACTTCCCTCACTCTGCTAACCACCATTACCAGTTACCAAACACCATTTACCTACACACTATTCATCCCTTACAAAGGAACATCCCCTAATACTCCAAACCCCATACGATATTTGCAACTAACCCCATACAACTATCACACCACCATAATCCACCATCTCAGACACACACTATGCCCATCAAATAGCCAATCCCACACCACTCTTAAATACACAAAACTTATCAACAAACTAGTCAAACTTTATGTACACCTGAAAACAGCACTAATATGCTGCAGTGACATACACCCCAACCCAGGCCCACTCAGTTCAGATAGACCAATCCCAGACCTAAATACAACCCTACTCCAAAGGCCCACAAACTGACTCCTCATTATAAATCTAAATATTAGAAGCATCTTAAATAAGGTCCATGACCTACATGCCTTAATCTCCTTTTGCCATCCAGATATTCTCATTCTGACAGAGACCTGGCTTATGCCTCTAATTCAAGATAATGAAATCACAGCACCAGGCTACAATAATCAGAAATGACAGAGTAGGAAAAAGGGGTGGAGGAGTAGCAATACTATATAAAACCCACCTTATCTTAGAAAAACTAGACATAACAACCACAGACTTAGATAACACTGAACTTATCCTCACTAAACTGAAACTTAACCTACATAAACACATCAACATTATAGGATGCTACATCCCCCCAGGGAACAATATTACCATCACAGAAAAACTAATAGAATGGATAACCAACACCCTTCCCCAAGAAAACATCCTATTAGGCGACCTTAATATTGACTGGGACAACTGCTCCAGTCTAAACCCTATCTCCCATATCAACCTACATGGACTAACCCAACTAATAACTTCCCTCACCAGAACGGACAAAAGAATCAAACATCAATCTATACTAGACTGGATACTAGTAGCTCATCCTTCCCATATATCTCACACTGGCTGCCTGCCAGACGCCCTCAGCAACCACCTAGCTACATTTCTAATAAGAAGCAAAACTCCCCAACTGACCCAAGAAACTGTCAGGGAATGTAGGAATAGAAAAAACTTCAGCCAACTCAACTTCAGTAATGAACTAAAACTATGTAAATGAACCCCCCTAAAAACTTTGGACCGTGATGAAGCAATACTATACTTCAACACTACCTTCATTAACATACTTAACCACCATGCCCCCCCTAGAACTACAAGAATCAGAACTAAACATGCACCTTGGCTAACTTTAAATACTAAAACATTACTCCGAGATAGGAACAAAGCATGGACAAACTATCATTAAAGCAAATCCCAAATAGACAAACATACCATCAGTTACGTAACAAAAGTCAAACAACTTATTAAAATAGACAAAATCTCCTACTATCAAAATATGCAGAATAAATATATTAACAACCCAGAAAAGTTCTGGGCTGCTGTCAACACTGTACTGCAACCAGGAAAAACAACCACCCCCACCCCCAAAATAGTGAACAACCATGGCAATATCCCTACTCAGCTCAACAAATTCTTCACAGAAACTATCCAAAACCTAGCCAACAACCAACTAAGCCCCAACAACCCATCCCCAGCTAAAACACCCTCTTCACCCACAACAAATCTCAGTTACCCCATCTTCACCTTCAACCCAGTGCCAACCAAAAATCATACAAAAATGACTCAAAAAACTTATGCCAGCCTCTCCAGCCACTGATAATGTACCTTCCAAATATCTGCAACTAGCAGCTGAAGCAATAGCCTACCCTGTCTCCATATTAATAAAAAGATCTCTCTCAGAGAGCAAAGTACCCCATCTTTGCAAAATATCACATATTACACCACTGCACAAAGGGGGATCCTCTCTAAAACTTAGTAACTATTGCGTGTGTGTGTGTGTGTGTGTGTGTGTGTGTGTGTGTGTGCAGATGTATATATATATATATATATATATATATATATATATATATATATATATATACAATATGCCTACTGTTGAATGACTGTGCTGCATGATATGTTTGAAAAAACATCAGACATATCTACTGTTCAGATGGCTTAGTGGTAAATTGCTGTGGCTATGATTTGCAGGGTCCTGGGTTCAAGACTTGCAAGGGTTGGTTATTTTCTTGCTAGGCAGAACAAGGGTTGTTGGATACAGAGTGATAAAGGCACTTTTAAACAGTTGTAAGCGGGTTTGCATGGTGGTAAGCAATGCTAATTTCCGGTTAAATATGCTTACAAACAGTTAGCCTTAAAAGTGCTTAATCTCTGTAGGCATTGCTTAGTGCCAAGCAAACAGGCTTAATCCCACTTACTACTGCTTAAAAGAGCTTACTCCCATTTACTCCTGTGCTAATTTCTTTAAAAGAAAAAAGGGGTGATAGGAAAGTGGTGAAAAAGGGGGCACACATAGGGAAAGACAATAGGGAAAGCAGCTAAAAATGTGCAGGACAGGTGTAGGGAAGGTCCATAGCTGTCCATTTCTTCTACAGCAACAGCTGTGCATATATACTGAATTTGGAGATATATTTGGACACTTAGACCCCTGAGAGAGGGGTGAGGACAACAATAATGCATTATGAAGCCAATTAGACCAGATTACATGTGTCCAGTGGAAACTGTGCGAAATGGACAGCTATGTATGGGGTGAAATTTTTTGGGGGGGAACAGATTGCCCTTTTTTTATTTTTTTAAGGTGAGAATGGGATGATGGGTAAGGATAGTAGGTATATTTGGGGAGGTAGATTGGGTAGGTAGACAGGCAAGACAGCATACAGGGGTTGTATATGACATGTGGGGGTTAAACACCTTGGACGGGGAGGGGTGTTTGGAAATCAGAAGCCCATGAGCCCCCAAATGGAAACAGTGGGACTGAGGTACCCACCCATGGTTAGTCACCACTGCATCTTTAGGTGGGTGTGCTGGGGCTGAGCAGGAGGGGCAGGCTGATCCTCTAATTGTGCCATGTGGCCCTCAAGCTGGTGTAGCAGATCTCCAAACTCCTTTCGGAGCTCGCTATGCACCAATACCCAGACTTGACTTCAGGTGACAGTATCCTGTCCGCGCCTGTTCCCGGGAGAGGACATCCCCATCTCCTGAGATGGTTCCACCAGAAGGTGGTGCAGGACCAGTGGATGAGGAGGTCCAGGGGTGGGTCCCAGACGTGCTGGGGCCCAGTGCCATGGCCAGATGAGGTGGGAGAGGTGGGTCCACTGGGACCAGCCATCCCAAACATGCTATGGTGTTGCAGTTTTAGAACACATGTGGGTTAGTAATAGTCAACACAATCCAGTATTAGTTATAACAGCATGCATAGATATTCCCATTAACCCAAAGCAACAGATATGGAACAGTTGCATAGCAAACAGAACACATGCATATATGGAACCACAGTGGCCATTACAACGGCATGCAGATTACATTGATAACAACAGGCCACCAATGATAGTATTTCAACATGGAACATTAATAGAAACACATTTCAATATTTGTTGAACAATAGGACATATGCCCCAACAGTAGGTTTGGTGTAAAACATACCCATTGATTTGTGTGTTTAGATTATTGTTGCAGATATGGTGGGGGAGGATGTTAGTTAACAACTTGTATATCCTTGCAGTACTCACAACTTTAATGATCATTGCTCTAATCATTACTCTACAGGTATTATTACAATACCCTGTGGCCTTGGTTTGGGCAATGGTATGTTTGAACACAGTTTATACTTCAACCGTCTTATAGCTACATTCTACTTCTCTTACCTGGTAGACCTGTGGGGGTGGTGTTTGTTAACACTACCTGACTGTTTCTACACATATTCCCAGATTCCTAGTTAAATTATGCACCTACCTCTCAACCTCTTAATGCAAAAAATCTGGACAAAGCTTGACAAAATGGGAGTACAAATAGGGACATATTTTAAATATTGCTCTTATAAACTTTGAAAGTTGCCAGAGTAACAGGATTTGTTTTAATATGCATTTTCTGAAGGATTTGAATTCTGAAACTCAAATGTATGTCATTATTTAGTGACTACAATCGTGAGATCATCCCAGTGATTTGCCAGGAAAAAAGAAGAACAGGCCACAAATATGAGCCAAAAATCTGGACATTCTGTGAAAATCTGTACAGCTGAGAGGCAATTTATGCGGAAAGCTTACTACCACCCTCAGGATTTGAACCATGGCTGTGTCTGCTAAAAACACACCAATTTGTGTTTCATCAGAGTGAGCTATTTAGAAACTGCTGTCTTTTCCTTTAGTGTTTTCTGTCTAAGTCTCTCTTGGTTGTACAATCTGACCTTGTAATTACAGCATTCTTATACAGACATTCCTAGACATATTTTTTTTATGTAGCACAGTGTGAGAAACAGTGGTTGACACAACAGTACTATTCGGATATCAGATCTTGGTGAATGCCACATGTGAGGCCATACAATACCAGAGTAAACACAACCAATCCAGGATTTAGAACTTTATTGCCAGGCAGTTATACTTTTATTTAAATATGACCTATATGGGACTGTTACTGTCATATTGTCTGGTTTATTCAGTACAACTTATTATACTGTCAGGTGACATTTTACTCCTTTATATTTATTTGGTATCACTACTACAAGTAGGATTGTTACTCACCAGGCTTGTGACACAGCATTTGCAACCTGCTGGCATCGGCTTACTGGTTCACAGCCTACTCAGCTGCAGCTGTAATCAAAATAGAGAAGCATTTATGCATACCTATCCATCATATACACAGGCTGGACTTTGGTAAACAGTTACTGCAATGAATCCTTACACACTGCTGGGACATCTTCGCTGTCTCTTGCTTCTTGGATCCACTGTTCCAAGAGCTCCCTCTTCCTCCATTTCAAGTCATCCTAGTGGTGCTAGACCTGCTCACCACTCTGAGGGATACCAGTGGCACTGGTGAGATCATGGGCGAGACTTTCCCAGGCTTCCACTTTATATTGGGAGTCCTGGTACTGGTCCTGCAGCAGTCTCATGTCATGGTTTATTACCAGGAGTCCTACCATGACCTTGGACTCCTGTATGCCCCAGCGCTGCACCCGAAAGTTGCCCTCTCCAACACCTGCCATACTGCCTACACTGGAGAGCTACAACCAGTTATGATCTGTATTCCTGCTGAGAGGTTTAAATACGGCTGATTTCTCATGCTTTGCCATGACTGGACGGTTTTGAAAATGCTGAGCTAAGCTAAGCTATGGGCAAACCTGCTTAGCTAAGGTTGGCAGTGTTTAAAGGGGCAGGTTCAGCATTGCTTACCAATGGGCAAATCTACTTAGCTGGGCTATGCATTGCTTAGTATTCATATACACAATGCTTACACCCAGTCAACATAGCTGTGCAATGGTTAGCATTGCTTATGTTTTATTATATTGGTCTACCACCTGTATGGGATTGATTCATCATTCATTACATAATGTAGATTTATTTATAAATCTATATAAACCTCTAAATCTATATTTATACCCTTATAAACAAACACATTCAAAAACTGAGAAAACTAATAATCTCATGCATATCAAAACTAGCCCTAAGTGGAGACATCCACCCCAACCCTGGCCCTACCATCTCCAACCCCAATCCTCATAATCAGACTAGAAACCACAACTTCTCCCATATTACAGCCAATAGAAAGCCAAGTGACTTCCTTCTACTAAGCCTAAGTATTAGAAGTATATCCAACAAAGTCCATGAACTCCATGCCACCATAGACTTATACTCCTCAGATATAGTCATCCTGACAGAAACCTGGCTAAAACCTCACATTACCAGTGAGCAAATACTCCCTACAGGTTACGGCATACTAAGAGTAGACTGGCTAAACAAAAAGGAGGTGGTGTAGCTATAATATTTAAACAGCATCTAAACATCCAGATCTTAAAATCATCAGCTCCACAAATAGGAAATGAAGAAATAATATATACCAACCTCAAAATTAACCAAAACAAAACCATCAACATAATTGGATGCTACTTCCCACCTGGCCAAAACATCCCTCCACTAGAAAACCTCCTCAGCTGGTCTACCCACCATCTCCCCCAAGAAACTATCATCTTAGGTGATTTCAATATTGACTGGCAATCCTGTTCTGGCAACAATCCAACCCATCATGTACACCTTCATGGCTTCACCCAACTAGTTCAGTCACCAACAAGGATAAATAAAAACTCCAGCAAGCACACTACCCTGGATTGGATACTAGTCAGTAAGAACCCCCAGTCATATATAACAGGCTGCTTATCAGATAGCCTCAGTGATCACTCCCCAACATTCCTACTCAAAAAATACCTGTACCAAGCTAAACCTGTCATCTATCGTCAAATACGTAAAAAAATAAACTTTAACCCACTCACATTCATCTCATCCCACAAATAATGTAACTGGCATGCTCTAAAGTACCTCAGTCTAGATGATGCAGTTGAATTTTTTAATACTACCTTCCTGAACATCCTTAATTACCATGCCCCCATAAGATTTTCCAGAACCAAAGCACAACCCTCCCCATGGCTACAGAAAACCACTAAGTCAGAAATGAAAAACAGGGATAAAGCCTGGGAGCACCGGTGCAAAACCAAAACTCCCGCAGCTAGACAGAAATTTCTAGAACTACGCAATAGAGTCAAAAAGCTAATAAAATGGGACAAATTCCAATACTACCAGTCTGCCCTAGACTCCTCACAACACAGCCCCAAACAATTCTGGTCCTCCATAAACTCCATCCTCCACCCAGGTAAAGTCAGTACCCCTCCTCCTAACATCCCTCACTCCTCAGAAAATATTGCTACCTCATTCAACACACACTTCACCCAAACCATACTATCAGTAGCTAAACAACACAACCCCCTTCCCCTCCAACCCACACCTTCAACTAGTAATCTCCCCACTGCCTTCTCTTTTTCTCCTGTACCTACCTCCAACATAAAAAAACTCTTAACTAAACTTAAACCCACCAAATTAGCAGCAGACAACCTCCCAAGTGAATACCTACAAATCGCAGCTGATGCTCTGTCCTACCCAGTATCCATCTTGATTAACCGATCTCTGTCAGAAAGTTACGTTCTCACATTGTGGAAAGTCTCACATATAATTCCCCTCCACAAAGGCGGACCCTCTACAGAACGAACCAATTACCGCCTCATAGCTATTCTCTCTCTACTCTCCAAAATACTAGAGAGATGCATACACTCTCAGGTCTCACACTACCTGCTTACTAACAACCTCCTTTCCAGTACTCAGCATGGTTTCTGACCAAACCATAGCACCACCACTGCCTTACTCTCCTTTACTAACACTATCCTTCAGCATAAAAACAATGGCTATCTCTCCTCTGCTACTTTCCTAGACCTATCTAAAGCATTTGACATGGTCCCACACAAGCAACTTATCTCTGTCCTCAATAACCTATCCTTCTCACAATCAGTCACCAACTGGTTTCAGAGTTACCTGTCTGACCACCAACAATCCGTTGTATGGCAGAATGACATATCTCCCCAACTACCTGTCTCCATAGGGGTTCCCCAAGGATCCATCCTTGGACCCCTACTTTTCTCTGTTTACACCAATAATCTAGCCTCTGCCACCAAACATGGCACACTCATCCAATACACAGATGACTCAACCATCATCTGCTCAGCCCAGTCCCTACCCAAACTGCAAAAGTCACACAGGAAGCCTTTTCCTCTGTTGAAACATGGTTATCCGATGCCCAATTAATACTCAACCCAAACAAAACTAAGCTACTCATCTTCCAACCCACCAAACATACTCAAAACAACTCTCACTTTAACATCACAGCAAAAGACAACACCACTATATACCCAACTGAACACACCAAATTGCTAGGAGTGGAAATAGACAATAAACTAAAATTTGACATTCACATATCCATGACCATAAAAAGTCCACAAAAAACTAGGAGCGTTATACATAAATAAACAATTTCTCACCAAAGCAGCAAAGATTTCAATAGCAAATTCCCACCTTATCTCCACCCTACTTTATGCCTCTCCAGTATATACCAACCTAAGGCAATGTGATCTAAACAAGCTAGAGACCTGCTACAACAAAATCGCCAAATTCACCACAGGGCATCCTACCGTAGTCACCACTGTCTCTCACTTGCTGAACTGGGCTGGCTTGAACTCCCTCACCTCCTTCAGTGGTATCAACTCTCACTCACCCACAAACTAGTAAACCATCCACTAAATGTCCCATCCCTCCAGAATCTACTCCAACCCTATCGCACCACCAGACCACTAAGATCCAGCAACAAAAATCACTTGCAGATCACTAAAGCCAATAACTCTGCTGGTGAAGCACTATTCTCTTGCGCCATAGCCAAATTATGGAACTCACTCCCACCCACAATTACCTCCATACCATCATGCACCAACTTCAAAACTTTATTAAAAGCGCACCTAAAAACATGCTGGCTATGCCCTTGCAACTCCCACTCTAATATCATCCACCCCATCCAACTACTACCTTTCTTTCACCTCCACTAACTACCTTCATGATAGCAAGCTCAGATGCTCATAATCCTAGTACTTATTATACAGCAGGAACTTCTCATTGTTACATTTGTTAATGCCTGTTATGTACTTCACAGATAAAGATTCTAGTTGTCTACTGATGTACTATGTTCTTCATCTGTAAATATGTTGTAAGTAATTTCTATGTTAAATTGTTAATCGCTATGTAATCCAATGTAACTACTCTCTGTTTATTTTACTGTGGAGCTTTTCTCCCCGGGCCTCCGCTGAAAATGGACCCACGTCCAGTCGGACACTCTCGGTCAACAAATTTAAATAAATAAATAAATAAAAATTTACCTTCCCTGACATCCCCCAATGTGCTGTAATTAATTTAATCTTGTGTGACTATACTGTACGGGGCACTTGTGTTTATATGGGGGTTTCACTACTTTATTACACTTACACCTCACATCTGGACCTAATAGGCTACACTGGTTGAGAAAAATGACTTACTTCTTACATAAATATACAAAAAAATGTAATTGTAATGTTTACACATACAAAATGGAAATGGCTTTGGTGAGGCTGGAAGTGTGAATGATTACATGCAAGTCATACACTACAACCTCTACACTATTGCACTTATGCTTATATTGGATGTCTGTTGCTTTTTAACTTATCCTACCATTTCAGCTGAGCTAAGTGTAGCTAATCAACGGGCACACCCATGCAGCTACGCTTAAACTTTATTGCATATGTAAAAAAAAAGTATCTGTTATGTTTTTTAATTTGTACCCTTTAGAATATCCATGCTAATGCTGAAACTGTTATTCTATCAACTTTCTGGCTTTGTAGGGATGATTGTCTCTTATGGCTTTGTCCAGATTCCTTACTCTGACAGGTTGTGAGTTGTGTGCTATGTGCTTATGCTAAACCTGTTATTCTATCAACTTTATGGTTTGGTAGGGATGATTGTCCCTTATAGCTTTGTCCAGATTTCTTACCCTGACAGGTTGGGGGTGTTACGAGAATTCTCACTTGTGTTAAATTGCCGAACGGCAATTCTGGAGTGCAGGACGTTTGTGTATTGTGAGAGCTCTGCTCTCAGACACACCCCCTGTGCTCATACACAAAACTGTGTCTGTTTTAGAGCATGGCAGCACACCTTCATACATATGCATGACATATGCCATGCTGCACAGGAACTGTCCTAGCTGTACAGGAATAAGTTATTCCTGCAGAGCTGTTTGCTGAATCTGGGGAGAGATTTGTAACAGGCTTGTTTTAAGAGGGGATTAAAAGAGGAGTATTATAAGAATCTCAAAGTTAAAGCAGCCCAGAGTATTAGGATTCTGTCAACTTTATATTAAATTATTTAAGAGAATTCTGCATTCCCAATACAACAGCAGTTATTTAAAAAAAAACAAGTTCTGAATTACTGTGAAAATCTGTGTTTAGGACACATCAGAAATGTGTGCATGTTTTGATTTGTATCATCTATAAATGTGAAGCAGTGTTGGTTGTTATTATGTGACTTGGAGAAGATGATTGATTGTACATAGTTTCTCAAATGACAAGGCCAGAGAAGACCTGAGTCTGTTTCAAGGTAGGCCCAAAGAAATCTGAAAACCCACTGTACCATACATCTTGACTGTCCAGATTTTCGCAGAATGTTCAGATTTTGCCTCATATTCTTAGTGTGTTCCTAATACAATTTGTGATTTTCTGGCAAATCACTTGGATTATCCAAGTGAAGTCACAAAATAATGATATACATTTCAGTTTTTTAGACTTCAAATCCTTCAGAAAATGTATGTTGACACAAACCCTGTTACTCTAGCAATTTTCTAAGTTTATAAGAGCAGTATTTAAAAGTACCCCCATTTTGTCAGGCTTTGCCCAGATTTCTTGCACTGAGAGTTTAAGTGGTATGCTTTGTACCTAATGTACAAACTACTTGGTATTGTTTTGAGTATCAGGCTAAATGAAGAAGGATAATATTCAATAGCTATGTATATTTTATTGCAAAAAACTAAGAAATACCATACTATGCTAAATATTTATTTGAACGGTATGTATATGTGTGTGTTACAGCATATTATATGCTGCTTCCATTCTGTGATGCCTAAAGAGAGGGAACATCAAAATAAAATATGTCTGTCAGTGAGTGATATGAGAAAGAGATGTAAATGTTTATAAGCAGTAGGGAGCTTACAGGTAGTGTGTTGTAGTGCTCTTTGTTTGAGTGTTAACTAGTTAGATAAGAGATTGTCATAAAATAAAAATAACTTGGATAAAGAGTACTTGTAAAGATATAGTGGCTGAAGTTTTGAATTAGAAAGAGAAGTTGGTATAATTTGCACTCTGATGTAAAAAGCTTACATCATTTTATCACTTATATTTTCAATCTTGTGTTTCTGAGTGACTGTATCCCACAATCCTTCTGAACTAGGAGACATTATGTTGTTAGGCAAGCAAATCTTATGCTAGTTAGATGTTCAGATATATGGATCTATACTAGAAAGTCAAACAACCAAAATATCGACTTACCTTTCATTGACACCTAAATGTCGAAGCTACATTTCATCAAAACTGCAAATCCGTTGGAAAAAAATCGGTAGGCCAACAGCAGACACCACATTAATATAACCACAATTAAGTGGGGGGCTTCAGCCCCCAAACCCCCCAACATGGGAAGCTGTGCCCCCCACACACCCCCAACTAAATATACTAACTCCAAGATCACACTATAGTAGAGAAAAGGGCAGATGTAACAGAACAGCCAACCGATTTCTTTCCCTTGGAAAGAAATCAATGATTTGGCCATTTGATAAAGTACAGCTTCAACATTTAGGTGTCGATGAAAGGTAAGTCAACATTTTGGTTGTTCAGCTTTCTAATACAGAGCCAGATATTTGGTAGGATGGACCTACTTTTATTTAGTTATTATTTTATTCATTTTGTTTGCTAACCAGCATAGTCTGACAAGGCAATGAAAGAGTCCTTTTCAGCGCTGGCCCAAAGAGAAAATCTCTGACATACTAGGCACTGCCCTGTTTTTTGATGCTGCAAGTTAAGAGGTATACCAGTTCTGGTGCTATTTTCCTATTTTCAGGCTTGATTTACCCCTTATCACAAATTTCTGATTCCTCACTTTCATGTGCAATTTCTTTTTTTTTTTCCTGCTAGGCAACATGATTGAAATGTCAGCCTGACCCTGAACCAAGTAACAAGGTGATGTTAGCTAAAATGAAAATTTACTATAAACTTTAGTCTTACAATAATGTAAAATTTACTGAAGTAATATACTGATTTGACATAAGTTAGCTGAGAATGACTTGGAGCAAGCCAGGGAGTCAAGATAGGGAGGCATACCTCCCAACTGTTCCTGATTTTGCAGAACATCCCTGATATTGTCTCATATTTTTGTCCTGTTCCTCATACACTTCTTGATTTTCTGAAAACAAGCTGTAGATTACGCTAAGTCAACTATGCCAGACATTAGAGTTTAATACTTCTTGTATGATATTGATTGAAAACCTGCTGTTCTATTAACCTTTTCATTAGAGTAATATTTAAATATTACACCTGCTTTTAGGCCCTTATCTCCTTATACATTTTGCTTTTGTCCTTGATTCTTGGGCAATTGTGTTGAGAGCTATAGAAGAGAGTGGAGACATCATTAGTTTGGCTTTGCAGGGCCAATGTAATTTCAAATTGGAGTGGGGCCATTGTTTGAATGTAACAAAGCTGAATATTATGCAACTTTGATCATTACTTTTGTAACAATCAGACATCTGAGTGCATACAACCAACAGAGCAGCTATAACCATTGGTCTGTGGATGAAAGTGACTGTTTTCTTGTTTACTCAAGTGTAAATAGTTATTAATCTGGCTTTGCAGGACTAGCAGTATTGTGTATGAAATAAAATGAAATTCTTTACTATGGCTATTATACAGTGCCTTTATCTGAAACAAATGTGAAATTCAACACTATGGTCATTGTTATTATTAATATTATTTTCATTACCACAATCAGACTTCAGAGGCATACATAGCAACATGGCTATACAGTACTGTCTGATGATGAAAATGAATGACTCTGCTATTATGATCATGTTAAACCAGTATTAACCAGGCTTTGCAACACTAGCATACATATTAAATAATGTAAATGCATTACTGTGCCAATTTGTATCACAGACATCTGAGATGTACACAGTCCAAATGACTGTAATTGATAGGTATGGATACCATTGGTTGGTAAAGGTAAGTAGGTTCCCTTTCCTGTTGTTTGATTACTTTAAAACAGCCAGTAATCTGGCGTGACAAGAGCAATGCTTGAGTGTGTATGTGTGTGTTGGGGGGGTGCAGTCTATATAAGTGTAACAAGTTGGCCATAGTTACTTCCACTTTACATCATAATTTGACCACAGCAATGTGCAAAATAAGAGGCTATTACATTTCTGTGACCTGGCCAAAATTTGTGTGAAAGTTGCTTATCACAGGCACAGTGGGAAAGCAAGTAGCATTGCCATCTCTCTATACTTGGTTCTCTGCTAGAGTTCTTCTTTGTGGTTCCTTCTGCAGATATGTTTCATTCTGTTCTGGTGTCTGCATTCCCTCCCTGTCTTGTGTGAATTTTAGCCAGGTTCTGTTTTTTTAATGATATCACAAAGACTTGCTGTAGTTGACTTGAAATTTCTCCAATTTGCTCGTACATAAGCATGGATTGTGTCTACTGTTTGATAGAGATGGGTTTTCAGGGGCAATGTCAGTAGGTGTGTGCATGTTCAAATAAAATAATATTTTATATGTGAACATAAAATATTGGGATCACTCTTCTTGATAGCAGTAAAAATGGTTAAGTAATTATTTTTCAGAAATAAGTCAGAAAGTGCATCACAGAACATTTAGACCCTAAGAGATGTTTGGATGCTGGAACTCCCTCCCCCCATACACACTTCAGTTGTATAAGGGAATTTTTGATGCAGGCCTTAGTATGTAGTTATCCTTTCATCCTCTAGCTTAAGCTTCATCTAGTCTAAAACTAGCCATGCTCAGATGTGCACAGATCACTACAGCTTCTGTGAGGACTACAGAGAGCTCAGTAGTTATTTCTTTAACTTTCCTCACAATCATACCTTAGAAGATTGCAGAAGGTGACTATGACTTGTCTAGGTTCATAGGTTCATAGGTAGGTACTAAGCTATAGGCCCAAGGGCCTATGTAAGCCTAGCCAGCAAGGTACCATAGCTTATGCCACCCAAGAAAGTTATTTTCCTGTGCCACTGTCCAGCAGAGACACAGAAGTGATCCCTGGGGTGTATTTCCCATTTCCCATCCACTCATCAATATTTTTCTTGAAGAGTGCTAATGAAGAACTTTGCTTGACATAGATGGGTAGCTTGTTCCAGAGTATAGGAAGTCTCTGGGACAGGAATCTATCCCTCCAGCATGTCCTGTTTATTGTGGTGACAAGGTTTAGGCCCCTAGAGCGTGTAGCTTGGAGGGATTGGGATTTCTTTAGGTGTAGCATGTCCAACAGCTCTGGGTTTGACATAGCTTTATATATTAGGCAGAGATCACCTCGGAGTAGGCAATATGCTACGGAGTAAAGCTGGAGTTTTTTTGAGGCGGTCAGTGTAGGGCATTTGTTTGAGGCCAGAAATCCTCTTTGTGAGGTAGTTCTGTGGCCTTTCCAGCTGCTGCAGATGTCTTGTGAGGTACATTCCAAAAAGGGCTTTGTACTCTATAATGGGTCTAATGAGTGTCGAGGGGAACAATGACCTCTTTTTTCCTGGATGAGAACCCTTTTATGATGAGGTGTGCCACGTAGCAGGACTTCCTGACTACTGTGGTGATGTGAATATCAAAGGAGAGACTACTGTCCACCTGGGTCCCAAGGTCTCTTATCACGCATTCGGTGTTAAGTAGATTGCTGCCTATGTGGTAGTTCATGGGTACAGAGTTTTTAGCAAAGGGGATGACACTGCACTTTTTGGAATTGAGCTTGAGGCCATGGCTCTGACACCAGGCATCTGTCTCAGTGAGGCCCTTCTGTAGGATGTCCACATCATTTGGAGACTTGACTATGGCTCCTAGTTTGCAGTCATCTTTGAACTTCATCAGCCAGAGGCCTTCTGTGTTAGCCTGTACTTCAGAGAAGTAGATACCAAACAGGAGAGGTCCCAGGACGGAACCCTGTGGCACTCCACTTGTCACTGCCTTGAGGTCAGATTTGGAGTCTGCAACTTTTACAGTGTGGATTCTGTCAGTGAACCAGTTGGCAACCCATCTTGTGACGTAGGGATTTATACCTAGTTTAGTGAGTTTACCTATAATTCCAGAATGGGGGATGGTGTCGAAAGCCTTGGCAAGGTCAAGATAGGCTGTGTGAACCACCTTACCCTCTTCTACGGCTTTTGTGACTGCCTCAAAGAAATCGATCAGGTTCAGGAGGCATGATGTGCCTTTCACAAACCCGAACTGGGTGGGATCCAGAGTTTGGAGGTTACCAATGTCTTTGTTTATGAGTTCCATAATGATACGTTCCATGGCCTTGCAGATCAGGCTAATAGGTCGATAGTTCCCGGGATCAGTAGTGGCTCCCCCTTTGTGGAGTGGGATAACTGTTGCTGTGCACCATTCAGTGGGCACAAAGCCTGATGCAAGGCTATTATTGAACATGGTGCTTAAGTGGGGAGCCAGTTCGTTCTGAAGTTCCTGTAAAATGCAGCCTGGGATGTTGTCCGATCCCATGGATGCTGTGTTTTTGGCATTAGAGAGTGCAGCTTTTACCTGTGTAGTTGTGATTACAGGGACTCTGCATTCTTCCTGTATAGATATGGGCCCTTCTTCCATGTCTCTTTTCATGTAGTCCAGGGAGGTACGTCTCAGGTCATTCACACCAGCATGGACAATGACAGAGTCATATTTGTACTTGGTGTGGAGTGACCTGAGTGAGTGAGTTATGTGGCGGATCCTGACACCCAACAGGCAGCTGACAGTAACCTTTCTCCTTGTCTAGCCTGGTGAGTGGGACATCAGTGTGCCTGACTATAGAGTCACCTATGACTAGTGTGTTGGGTACGTTGTTTTGCCTCATTGGCTGTGGTTGAGTGGCACACTGAGTCTGTGGGCTATGTGTCATTTGGGTTGTGTTGGGGGATGGAGGTTGCTTGCGTTTCTGCTTTGGAGGTCGCTGTTGCTTAGGCAGATTATTATTGAGAGCCTCCGCAAATGTTTTTGTGTTACTGTGTGTGGATTTTGGTGGTGTAGATTTAGTGAGACTATGTGATGAGTATGGTGTGGTGCAAATGTTTACCTTCTCCTCATGACTGTCACGTTCAGTCTTGGTTAGAGAGAGCTTTACCTCCAGTTTGGCTAGATAAGTGCATCTCTCACAGGTTGTAGTGTTGGGTGGTAGGAGGAGAGGGTTGTCAGTGTACATGAGGCAATTTCTACATTGTCTCAAGATGCCCAGATTCATCAGATAGACAGGAGAGAACACTGGGAGCTGACCCTTGAACATGCCTGAATAAAAAACTATTTTCCTCTAGTGGCAGTGTATTGTTTAGGAGCAACAACTTAGAATACATTACTATTGAACATTACCTTTTTCACTTTCTTCACACTCAGACATGTATATGTGTGGCAATTGGGATAAGATGGAATGCTATGTATTTAAGTCTGACAACATCAAACTGAAATAAATTACTGTTGCCATTTGTTTGTTCAATTTTGTCCTAGTCTGACATAAGAAAGGTGCACAGACATTGGTTGCCTTTTGCAGGAAGGGGATGAAGAAGCAGTTTGTGTATATGTATGAAACCAACAACTTGAAAAATCTATCTATGGCCAAGTGTTCTTTCACAACTATCACCATCTAACACCAGAGGGATGCAAAGAAGTTGACTTTAATTTTTATGGGGTGGGAATAGGCAGGCAGCCTCATGATTAATATATCCTTGTAAGTATTTGTTTTCTCAATTAATTGTGAAATACTACTTGGTCAGCTTTGAATACGAGGCGTTGGACATAACTTCTATCTTCCTTAAAAGAAAATAAGAATGAATTATGAGTCATGATGTTTGTTCAGGCTATCATTGAATCAAATGCTTCAAAAAAAGCTGTAAAATGCAGCATCTAGAATCCAGTGGCGTCTGGGGGCCTGGTGACCCTAGACACGTGACTTAATTCATTAACTTCATTGCAGTCTTGCCCAATTAGGATGTGTTGAAGGACTGGAAGAAAAAGTTTAAGGATAAAACAAATTGTGGAAAAACAAGAAATAAGTTATTCAGATGATGGTGCATGAAACAAAAAAAATGGGGAGTGGCAACACAAACAAGAATTATTAATCTTGGGCTAAATTTAATAGTATTTTAGATTCCTTTAATGCTATTAGTGCCTGTATAAAATGTACTTCTGTGTTCGCAGTGTCATATGTACATTTCTAAATATGCAAAACATGAAGTAAATGGGGAAGGGGGTATCAAGAAGTGGGTCTATGTAGAGTGACTAGTGACATTTACACTCAGACAGCAGTAACCCCCCCCCCCCCAATCTTGGTGATGTGCTTAGTGTTTAGATTCTGATAAAGTTCTTGGTTATTATTAAAAGGATGAAAGCACTTAGCCTAACACAGCGTCCAAGACTCCTTTCATGCAGTTCAATAAAATAAAATGTGTTACTTTCAAAATATAAAAAATTTTAAAAAATTATAATGCAAAACATGAGAATGTGTTACACGTGCTGGAGTCTATTCCTTCTTATAACATAGTAGTGTGAGTGCAAAAGTCTGTTAAATTTTATAAATAAAGGGCTAACTCTTGTACCTTAGTAAAGAAGAATGAATGAGCTGCTGCTTTATGTTTTTATTACTTTCTCACAAGCTTACACAGTCAATTATATTACAGTTTTAATTAGTCATTCTAATACATCCCTGAGTACATGCCAGAAGCAGTGAGATGGCTACTTAGCTACATTATAATTGATACACAGTAAATTATGTTTTGATAAACAGCTTTGTTTTCGGAAAACAAGCATGGACGTGCATTTAACATAAGTTTAACTGTTGACCTAAATTACACATGCAAGTACTAATCTCTCCTTGAACATGTTCACTTGTACGAGACAGTCTCTATAAAAAGTCTGTTATTATAACTAAATCATGAGTGATTGTTACCTGATATGGGAAAGTGACATGAAACAAGCTTATAAATCTGAACAGCATGTGACAGACACAGAGAGAGTGAGACAGAGAAACATTTTAACTACTGACTTTTGATTTACAAATTGTCAGAGAATCAATTATGTTTTAGATATTTTACTGAACTTGTGTTAGGTTCAGGTCTCCTAAAAGTTATCATCATTCCCATTTGACAACACAAGGCAAATCAGAAAAGATTACAGTCAGACATTTGTCTCATATTGGTCTTTTGTATGGATATCAAGCCACTGACCCACTCTACCCATTGTGGAGGCACTATAGCCCCAAAGCCCTATTAATTCAAATCACCACACCAGGCTTTGGCACATTAGAGAAAACTATGCTTGAAATGAAGCGCTTGAATGTGTCTTATCTCTGAGCATCTGGGTTCCATGAGAAATAACTCACAGGTCTACCACATAAAGGAAAATAATACTTGTAGAAAATATTTTTGAGATTGGACACATCAATTGTATGCATAAGTCAATGTTCCAGCATTCCTAAACAGCAGTATTTCTGAGTAGTACACACTTCATTGAATGTTGCAGGATTAATTACAGTAGGAATTCATGACTATAAACAGTGATTTTTTTTTTGATACAGGGTAAAAGATGGAACTGCTTGATAAAGCCAAGGCCCAGGTTGTCAACAATAAGTGCTTTTTGAAAGCTAAGCTATTAATAATGGAAAAATATCACTATGAAGCTGGTCCTAATAGAAATAGGACAAAATATACAGTGCCTGTATATATTGGATAATATATTTTATGTTACATAACTGTATGTGCTATAGCTAGGTCATGACTCAAAAGAGGTCTTTGACTAAGACATTTACCTGTTTATCAAACAATCAAATAAATAAAATAAATAAATAATTCACTGAGTCGTCAATGGTCATAATACTGAAACAATTTTACATAACTGTTTTTTAACACAAAGCGTTATGAAGGTAAGACTTTACATAACTGTTTTTGTAACACAAAGTGGTATGAAAGTAAGACATGACATTCAAAATGAGCATTTTTATCTCATTAATGTGATAATTATTAAAATGACAAGTAATGTCCGGTAAGATGAAGTATAGAAATAGTATTGCTACTAAATGAGGTAGCAAACTAACAAAAGATGCTTTCCAAATTTATATTAACTGCAATATTGACTTGAGAAGAAAGTGTAAGAAAGCATAGAAATTGCAACAGCAGTTTTCTGATATGTTGAGATTCTACTACGAAATGATGACCTCCGGAAAGTCAATATTTAAAAATGAAAACCAA
This sequence comes from Protopterus annectens, assembly GCF_019279795.1. NCBI lineage: Eukaryota > Metazoa > Chordata > Ceratodontiformes > Protopteridae > Protopterus > Protopterus annectens. Next base: position 1,094,719,793 of record NC_056729.1, on the reverse strand, counting down.
AAACAAAACCAAAATCTCCCTTTCTTGTTTTTTTTTGCACAGGGTCAAACCCTGATGTGGGAGTAACCCCCCCCCCAATTGCAACAGTAGTTTTCTGATATGTTGAGATTCTACTATGAAATGTTGACCTCCAGATAGTCAACATTCAAAAATGAAAAAACAAAACCAAAAACTCCTTTTCTTGCTTTTTTGCACAGGGTCAAACCCTGATGTGGGTGTAACCCCCCACCACCACCAATTGCAACAGCAGTTTTCTGATATGTTGAGATTATACTATGAAATGATGACCTCCAGAAAGTTAACATTTAAAAATGAAAAACAAAAACAAAACCAAAAACTCCCTTTCTTGTTTTTTTGCACAGGGTCAAACCCTGATGTGGGTGTAAACCTCCCCCCCAATTGAAACAACAGCAGTTTTCTGATATGTTGAGATTCTACTATGAAATGTTGACCTCCAGAGAGTCAACATTCAAAAATGAAAAAACAAAACCAAAAACTCCTTTTCTTGTTTTTTTGCACAGGGTCAAACCCTGATGTGGATGTAAATCCCCTCCAACTGTATATATACCCATTCCGCAGTTGCACTAACTCGAAGAAGGGAGAAATCTCCCTTAATCAGTTAATCATTGCTGCTGCACAAGTAGAAATTGCACTGTCAGAGAAACAGAGAGAAAGTATTTTTTTTACACTATGGACACAGAACATATAAGAATGTTTAGAAACCGGGTTTCCAGAAATTTTATGTGAATTAATTAGGTAGAAATTATCTTAACGATCAATTACAAGTTGAGATCAAGTGTCAGTGTAAACCTAAAACAGTTAATGGTTCTGGTATGAGCAGCAAATTTTCAATTAAACTTGCATTAAGATTGCCTAGTAACTGTATTTTTGTTCTAATGCAGGAGTTCATTGATTAGCATATGTGTTTTAATGGGATGTAGAGCATTATTTATAAGGTATGCAGTGCTTTCAGAGAAGTTTGTGTTATCAACAGCATGTTATAGCTCAAAAGCTTAGCATGATCTTTAATATATCAGTGATTTGTTTGCTATTTTGGGTTTAACCACTGAATCATCTTTCTTTAAATAATGTACAAATGCAACAGCTAATTCTATCAAAAGAAGGCTACAGTAATTTAAATATTTTAAAAGCTTTCAGCTTTACCATGCAAAGTACCTTTCCAGTAATGCATACAGAGTTATATACTATTTTTGGCCTAAAGTCATAATAAAAGTAAGGTGGATTTTTTTAAATAAACTATCTAAATAATAATTAATGAGACAAAACTTATTTAGCAAATACTCCCTCTGAATGTTGGCATTTGTTAGGATTCCATCATTACCCTGACAACTTAATTCATTCCCATATAGGGTCTATATTATATATTCGAAGCTTCAAAGTTTCGAACCTCATATGTTCGACAACATATGAGCGAAACATGAAACCTCGAATATATAATAAAAAAGTAAAAAAAAAAAAAAAAAAAACTTACCTTAACGCTCTGAGCAGGGGGGCAAGCCGCTCTGCATCCCACATCCCCCCTACTTAAATATACCAACTCCAAGACCGCACTTCAGTGCAGAAAAGGGAAATTTTCCCATTCTGCGTGTATGGAGCTGTTGCCTTTCACCTTCGAACTTTTCAAAGTTTGATCATATGGTGTCGACCATATGACATTCGAACTTTGAAACATTCGGCAATTTAATAGGGACACTCCACATAGCTTAAACTGCAATCATACACTAGATCTTACACTAGGCATTAACAAATAGTTATTTCTTGTGGTAATGCTTCACCCTATGAAGTGTAGTCACTCCTGTGTGCATGTTAACATGTGTATATGAAGATTGCAGACCAAAATCTTAAAGAAAAAACACTGTAAGAGGTCACCAAGAGGACAGTAACTAGTCAAGTTAAAACAGTAAACAATGCGCATTTTTTGCTGATACCATTTACTGAGCAACATTTGGCTGCTGTTGGTAATTTTTCTTGCTTATTTATATTATATTCTTTGTGGTTATCCTGCTCATTCCTTTCTTATCCTGTGCCCCTCGATGCCTGCATACATAATTAAATAGATCGCCGTTTGTTCTGCTCTCCTGTATTTCATATCATTGCGTTATTAGCTATTTCTTTCCTTCCTTCTCTCCTCCCTTTAGCTCTGCTTATGATGGTTTCTCTCTCTTATCTAAAGTGAGTCTGCATTTTAAGAAACTTTACACTGATTCTAAAATTGCTGACATTGCATTTTCCATTTTGTACAAGTAGAAACTGCATCCTTTTATAATTTGCTATGACACTTATTCAATGGAATTACAAGTTATGTTAGCATATTGCTTCTGTTACATTTTTCATAAAGCTTATTGGGTCCTGTAAGTATAATAATCCTCGCTTTGAAGACAATGGATAAATACTGTTTCTTCTTCAATTTTTGATTTATGTGACTGGTATTTGGAACTGTTCACAATTCCCTCCACCTTGATTAAAGTTCCAGTTCCAGCTGATGAAAAGCGACCACAAAGCATGATACTGCTAAAACCATGCTTCACTGTGGGGATGGTGTTCTATTGGTGATGCAAAGTGTTGCTTTTGCGCTAAACGTACCTTTTGGAATTGTGCCAAAAAGTTCGACCTTGATATCATCAGACCATAACATATTTTCCCACATGCTTTTGGGAGACTTGCTGTATTGTTTTGCAAATTTTAGCTGGGCTTGGATGTTTTTCTGTGTAAGAAAAGGCTTTCGTCTTGCAACCCTACCCCATAGCCCAGGCATATCGAGAACATGGGAGATAGTTGTCACATGTAGTACACAACCAGTACTTGCCAGAAATTCCTGCAGCTCCTTCAGGGTTGCTGTAGGTCTCTTGGCAGCCTCCCTGACCAGTTTTTATCATCTTTGTTGTCAATTTTGGAGGGACATCCAGTTCTTTGCAACGTCACTGTTGTCCCATATTTTCTCCCCTTTTTGATGACTGTCTTCACTGAGTTCCATGGTATATCCGATGCTGTGGAAATTTGTTTGTACCCTTCTCCTGACTGATACCTTTCAACAATGAGATCCCTTTGATGCTTTGTAAGCTCTCTGGGAACAATGGCTTTTGCTGTAGCAGGCAACTGAGTAAATGTCAGGAAAATCCTACTAGGACAGCTGAACTTTATTTGTGTTAAGCCATGGTGGTGCAGCGGATAGTGTTGTCACCTCACAGCAAGAGGGTCTCTGGTTCGATCTTTGGCTGGGGTGCCTTCTGTGCGGAGTCTGCATGTCCTCCCTGTGGTTGCGTGGGTTTCCTCTGGGTGCTCCAGTTTCCTCTCACATTTCAAAGACATGCTGTAGGTGGATTGGACACTCTAAATTGGCCCTAGGTGTGAGAATGTGTGTGCCTTCTGTGGAGATTGGTATGGAAATGGTACATCGTTATCTAACCAGAGAATCTGATATGTCTGACACTAAGATCAATTTATTACTGTCCCTTTTGAAACTAGTGTTACACAACAATCTCTTTTGTTTTCAAGGGAAATGTTTTTTGCAAAAAGATGGCATAGCTATGGGCACATCATGTGCCAATAGCTACGCCAACTTGTTCATGGCACAGTGGGAACTTGACTACATGCTTCAGTTGCCAATATTTAGAAAACACGTTTTGTTCTACAGACGTTTTGTAGATTACCTTTTCCTGTTATGGAAAGGCACCAATGATGATCTACAAATATTTATTGATTTGACAAATACGGCCACTACATATTTGAAGTTCAGCCATGAATTTTCTCCTACTAAGATACCCTTTCTGGACATATATGTTGAGAAATTGCCCTGTGGACTTATCAATACAGGACTGTTTAGGAAGTCCTGTCATAAGAATACGTTATTACATCGTTCCAGTATGCACCCACAATATGTATTCAATAACATTGTTAAGGGACAGGCCATGAGGGTATCTAGATATAACTCAAGTCATACAGGTTATGAAAAGGATTTAAGTGATCTTGGTGAGAGGTTATTAAAAAGAGGTTATAGGGACACATATCCAAAGGCACAATGGACATCTCTCTTTTAAGAGAGAATTCAGCACTTCCATACTTTTCCGATAATGGCAACTTAGATATTCAAAAAGAGAAGAATAGTATAAATAAGACAGTATTCTCTATATCATATACTCAGGATGTAGGACCCATCAAAGATGTTGTTAGATCACATTGGAACATTTTGATGGTAGATACACACATAAAAGAAATTGTAGGCGAAGTTCCATGTTTTAGATACAGAAATAAGAAAAACTTGAAAAATATTTTATGTGATAATATACATCATACACCAGTTTCCACTAATTTGCCACTAGGCACATGTAGATGTGGATCATGTAATTTTTGTATGTATATTGATTTGGACAATGTCTTTATACATCCTGTCACTAGATATAATTATAACTTTAAGGTTCATGGAGATTGCCTTACTACAAATGTAATTTATTTAGCTACATGCCAAGCCTGTGAGTCGTTCTATGTAGGAAAGACTAACAGACGCTTGAAGGATCGTATACGTGAACATTTGTATAGTATCAGGATGACACATAAGACGAATGCATTGGCCAGGCATATTATAGAGTTTGGTAATACACATACATTTAAGTTTAGGATAATTGAACAAGTGTACTCTAACATCAGAGGAGGGGACATCAAAAACTATACAGAGAGTAGGGAGAACATTTGGATATTGAAATTACGTTCAGATATGAGACCTGGGCTCAATACCATGTTCTCTGTTAAACCTTTTTTAAAAATGAGAAAACTCAGAGCCTATACATAACCATTGCTTTTATGAATATGATTAAGTTTTAATATGAGCCATACAATAAGGTTCAGGATTTATTTGCATGATTTTTTGTACGACAGTTACTTGTACATATGCATTGTTATATTGATGGCTAATATGATTCACTAGTATTCATTACTTTGATGGAATTTTTAATTTCCCGCCCTTTTGGCTATTTAATTGTGATTTTAATTTGAGTTTGCTGCCTGAGTCTGAAGAAGCCTTATACGGTGAAAGCGCTAACTTGTTTTACAAATAAACTATCTATTCATTTTACGTTGCTGCTTGTTCCTGAGTTTTTAAAAAAAGAGTGATTTTCCAGCTGTGTTCGACTCTTGATATTTGTTTTATATTCATATTTTATAATATGTTTATGTTTTGAAAATGGTTAAGCATACATGGTAGGATGATAGGGACAAATCATTCTCAAATGTTTTACTTTCATTCAGTTAAAGCAAGACATTTATCAGTACTACAGTAAAGTAAAGCATATGACTGCCATTCTTAGCATAGTCTAAAGGTAAACAAAACTGTTCTAGTGTATAAAATTAAATAAAAATAGATAATGAATAAAAATTTAAAGTCATAATGACATGCTTGTATAAAGATATACAGATACAAAACAGACATGCATGTATGTTCTTTTCATCTAGAGCACATTTGTTTACAATACACAAAAGCAAAAGGCAGACATCAGCAAATATAAATAATATAAATATAAACATGTGTTGGTTAAACTAATTTCTATTTTGTTTTTTACAATTTGCTTATAATTGTATTGTAACACCAAACAGTTAAAGTCTAAATTTTAAAAAGAAAATCACAGATGGTATTTGTCAAACAGTTTTTGTAAAATTAATGGCGGACAGTTAAATAGTTAAATAAATAAATAAAAAAATACTGAAATCCATGTAAGCTAATTGTAATGTAGTATAAATGCCTAGTTATGCAAATCACAATCACATTAAAGGAAAAATGCCAAAAGAATTAACTATAGTTTACAGAGTATGAAATGTGAGCTCAGACCTTCCTAGACTGAATGAATAATTACAGGAAATGTTGGAAAGATAAGATAAACAACAAGACTGATTGCCAGACAAGTAGCTTGAGTTTTTCTAAAGCATCATTGTTATTAAAACATACTTGTTAAAATGTTTACAAGCAACACTATTTGGTAATTGTAATAAAATGTCACAATTGTGCATAGATGTCATTGATAATCTGTTTGCAAGTAAATGTTAAAAGAAAAAAAAAACTCAGTTGCATCAAGTACAGCCAGCAAATGGACTATAGTATACATAAAGCTCAAATCAATTGTGCAGAAGGGTGTAAACACCTACTAGAGGTAATAAACAATAACAGCTTTATAAAAATGATCAAATCAGATAAGAGTCCATAGTTTATTAGTAACCTAATAAAGTAAATGTATGGCCAAAGTGTTGGGCTGACATATTTTCTGTTCTCACAGCATAAAGCAGGTAAATAGTGCTGCAGTACTACAGGGGGAGGGGTACTTTCTCAGTTTTATACTGACTGTATAAGCAGTACTGCACAAGGGTCTGAATTAAAGCTACAGAAAAAAATAAGCAACAAGGGTCTAAAATAAAGCTGCAGAAAATGATATCTCATTCCTTCTTGACAATACTCTTTTAGGGGGAGGAAAAAACAGTATTAGTGTATTAAAAATACTGGTAAACTGGATTAAACCTGACAGGATAAGACATTTTACAAGTTGTTAATAGCTATCATAATGGTTATTATTGTATTGTTGAGTATTACATTGTATTTACAACCTGTTAAACTGTAAAGCTATACAAGAGATGGTTTAAAAAACAACAGATAGCTTAAAACTGATTATAGCTATACAAGAGAGAGTAAAGATATGTAAAAAACTGAACAAGATTGGTCACTATTTTTAATATTTTTTTTATAGTCTTTGTATGTACAAATGCAGAAGAATTCAGTACAAATGATAGTCTTTGTATATATAAATGCAGAAGAATTCAGTACAAATGATAGTCTTTGTATATACAAATGCAGTAGAATTCAGTACAAATTAAATTAATGTCTAGTAATGAATATGTGTGAAAAACCATATTTAAAGAAAAAATGGGTCCAGGGTACCTACTAGATTGAAATGCATAAATAGCAAACAGTCTGTGTAAATACATACTGTACAGGATACATTGTAATAAGTTCAAAAGTAATTTGTCAAGTTATAATATCACCGGTTTTACCCCAGTTAGAGGAAAATTATATTAAAATATTGTACTCATACAGCTAATGGACTAATACGTACATAACATTCTGTAGTGTATAAATCATGTTTTTTTAAATCAAGTATTAAATATACTGAAATAATTGCATTCAAATATTTATTATCTAAGCCCAGTTCAGTACTTTATGTTCACTTCACTGTCAGCCAAGATGTTAATGAGCAGTTAAGTGACATGATCACAATGTTATGGTTAAAATGACATTAAAACTGTATATTTTCAGCAGCGTATAAATGCTTGCAGTAGCACATGGTTCTTGTCTCTTATAGTTAATTCAACAGTTGCAAAGAGTTAATAAAACAGTTCTAAGTCATAAATTGAATTCTGTGATTGCAAAAAAATAAACTGATCAAGTTAAAAAAATAACATTAAAGCAGACACAGCTCATAATTAATAAAATATTTTCACAGAATGGTCTGCAAAAGAAAAAGTTTTAAATACATTCTGTTTTGGTAGTAATACTTAATATCATTGTATTAACTATGCAAAATTGCATTTTGACTTGTATCAAAAGAAGACTAGTATGTTTAAAAACAGAGGGAATTGTTAGATATTATGAATATAAGGCTGAAATTAATTCTGTTGTAAATATGCTGAAAGAAAAAGCTTGCTTAAATGCAGAAACAGAGTTTAGTAATATGTAATTAGCAACCGTACTAAACGACCATGGCTTGGAAAATAAGGAATCTTCTGAATGGACATTTTTCCCTTACAGACTTAAAAACAGGATGTATGCAAGAGCAAAAATGCAAAATCTGCTTTTAAAGAACACTGACATGTTTTTCTGCATATAAAAAGAATGGACACAATGTTTCCTTAAATAACAGGACATGTTTATGACACTGTGACAATGTGTTTCCCAGTGGCGGCTGGTGACTTCAAATCAAAGGGGGGCTGCAGGAGACAGCTGAATGGGTGGGGTCACGGGGGTGTGGCCAACCAGAAAGGGGAGAAGCTATGCTCAAAACTACAAAAACTAACTTTAATTATATACGCTGCCCTTGGTGGCAAACAATCATTATGAGAGTCCAATCAAGACAAAAATAAGTGTAGAAGAATAAAAATATTTCAATGCATTGGCTGCATGACAGCTTACTTAATATTTAGATGGAAACAAAAGGTTGTGAGGCATGAAAAAATAAATTACTTTTTAAATACATTACTGGAATGCCAGTCAAAATCAAGTACAAGCAAAACCAGAAGCACTCAACTCAAACCACTTCTCCTTGCACTGCAGTTCTAATTATAATTTATATTCAGCTTTATTAAAGTTCCAAGTAACATGCTGAAAGTAGAAATCTCTGTGATGCCCCCACTTGTAAAAATGTTTCTTATCCAAAAAAGACCAGCTGCCTGACAACTATCTACTTGTTTCATGGGGAAAACATGTAAGTAAAAAATAAAAAGCAAACAAGAAACAAGCTCAAGATACATTGCTTAAAGGATTACTGTACAGGTTATGGAACACACATAACTGGCATTCTGTTTAGTTTACGGGTAAAGTCTGTAGAGATGACTGGAAGTCTCCAACAAGTGTAATGAGCTTTTTAAAATAATGGAATCCTGTCCTTTAATACCCAAGGCTTATACATTATCTAGTCAAGTATTCTCTGCATGGCAACAACAGAAAGGCTTTCAATGTTGGCAATTCTTTAACAGTATGCTTATTAAAGCTTATTTGCATCTTACGATCTCAGACAAGCTTACATTATGGTCATTAAAGCATTGCTACTGAAACACAGAGCAACAGGCACTTTGAGTAATAAGCATAAATCAACATTACAAAAATATGACAGAAACCAGACCTTTCTGCAAAATCAAGGACGGATGAAAAGCCACTGTAGTACTTGTGTCTACCTTGGATGGGGGGGGGGGAGACACACTGCACATTTACACTGCATAACTACTCCTTGCCTTGCTTGGACACATCCAGAGTCAGTACATGGTGGAGTGGGGTGCAACAAGTATGTCACAATTTAAAATGTCTCTGGCTGACTGTGATGGCCCTGACACGTGTCATACCTCTCAACCTCAGAGCAAGAAATCTGGACAAAGCCATACACAGAAGTGGGACAAATGCCCAATAATAAGGACAATTTTTAAATATTGCTCTAATAAACTTAGAAAGATAACAGAATAGGTCTTGCATTAGTATGACTTTTCTGAAGGGTATAAAATCTGAAACTCAAATGTCTGTCATTATTTTCTAACTTCAGTCTTTAGTGATTTGTCACTAATTTGCCAAAAAACACAATTTTATGAAAAATGGACCAAATGTGATGCAAAAATATAAAATAGCCACACAATACAGCTGGGAACCTGTCAAAGAAGGGACACTTTAATATTAGTACTGCTAACTTGAGCAGCTGACAAAATAAAAGAATCTCCACGCATTTCAAGTAATCTATAACTTTGATTATTACAGTTATTTCTTAATTGTAAACCCTCCATGTTTTCTTCCAAAATTGCTATTTTGCGGAGAGATTATTAGGGGGAAAAGCAATATTTTAAGCCAAAATCGGAGACAGTTGAGAGGTTGGCTATGCCTAATTCTATAAAGCAATTTATTTGCGTGTACCTCTCAACCTGTTAATGCAGTAAATCGGAACAAGGCCAAATGTACTGGGGCAACATATAAACAGTACTAAAAATTGCTTTTGTATAAATTGAGACCGTTGATAGAATAACAGTTCTTACTTTTGCATGCATTTTTCTGAAGGTTATGAAGTCTGAAACTCAGTGTATCATTATTTAGTGACTTAATTTCTAAATGATTTGCCGGAAAACTACAAATTTTATTAAGAACAAACCAAAAATAAGAAGCAAAAATCTATTCATTCTTTGAAAATCTGGACAGTTGGGAGGTATAGTTCAGCTGGGCCTGTCTGAGTTTGCTGCCCTTCCCCCCTGACAAAATCACGGTTGAATGGAGCCTCTGCAGCCATTCCAATGAACCATTACTTGGCTATTTCACTCCATTTACCATAAACACTAATGTGCATACTGCTTTACTTGTATGATGAGTTGGACTTCATTTGAAAGTTTTATTTTGTATTTTACAGCACAAACACTAAGTCATCTATTAAACAAAGCAATGCAGTCTCACAATGAAAACTTAGCATTAAAACTTCTCTGCCCTTGAAACTCACATTCATTGAAACGGCATTGAAACCCACATTCAAAGAAAATACATTTTGCCAGTGGCAGATAAAGATTAATTTTGGGCTGTTTTCAAATCATAGGCCCCTTGCATATGAAACATACATGTGCTCTTTGATACACCTTCCTCATTGTACTAAATTATATTCCTTGTACAATATATTACAGTTGTTAGAGGGCGTTTTAAATTTGTTTTGAACATTTTTCCAGTAAGAAATGAAACAAAATGCATGCACCCATAATGACAAAACTGCCCAGTTCAGAACATTTATCATAAAAGTCTACTCAGACTTCCGCAGTCCACCATTATCAGTAAATATGCACAATTCTACAGTCCACCATTATCAGTAAATATGCACAATTCTACAGTCCACCATTATCAGTAAATATGCACAATTCTACAGTCCATTATCAGTAAATATGCACAATTCTACAGTCCATTATCAGTAAATATGCACTATCTCTGAAGAAGTAAAAGTCATCTAAATAATTCCACATTAAAGAAATCTGTAACTAATGAAGAGGCTGCTGCTAGCAAACACTTTTATATTTCATGGTTTCATTGAAAAATAAAGTGCCTGTTGCCCCTCAGGAATAAATTGGCTATATTACATTAAAAAAATGATAAGCTAGTAATATTGCAAGAGGAAATGGATGGCAAACTGATAACGGACTCATAGTTAGTATTTTCACCAAGGAGAACATTCGCAATACAGCAGTATCCACCCCTTGAAGGAGTAGAACCCACAGCCTTCTGCATCAAAGTCAAGTACACCACTTGTTGTGCTATTAACAAGGTAAACCAACTTCACTTAAGCAGCACTAAACTTCTGTTCCCCTGCAGCTCTCAGCTCCTTGTAAAATCTACTCAATACTCAACTTTGCAGCACAAGAAAACTGGAAAAAGCCAAAATGTATTGGGGGGGGGGTCAAAAGCCCAAAAACCAGGGACACAAACATTGCTTGTATAATCTTGGAAAGTTGCTAGAACCATACATTTTACTGCCAAGCTCCCTGTGCAAAACAGAGCAACATACCACTACGCCAAATCAGCTGCTTTGTAAAAGAGAAAGACTGAAACTTAAATGGCCATCATTTAGTGAATTCAGTTCTCACCATAGCTGTCAACCTCTTAGTACAAAACACCTGGACAAACCCAGTAATGAGGGAATACAGCCCTCAAACATTCAGTGAATTCAGTTCTTGCCATAGCTGTCAACCTTAGCACAAAAAACCTGGACGAAGCCAATAATGAGGGAATACAGTCCCAAAAATAGGGACACATTTCAAATATTCATCTTATAAACTTAGAAAATTGCTAGAATAAAAGGTTGTGTTACGGTTGTGTTACTATGTATTTTCTGAAGAACATGAAGTCTGAAATTCAAATGCCTGGCAATTTTACTGCTGACAGAATAAAAATTTTCAGCAGAGACCCAGGGAGAAATACTGCAGACACGTCTTTGTAAAATGACAGGGCACCAGAGCAAATCCACACAAACACAGGGAGGAGATGCAGACTCCACACAGAAGGCACCCCAGCCAAGAATCAAACCAGAAAACCTATAGCTGTGAGGCAACAATACTACCACTGCACCATCAAATATGCAAGGACTTAAACATTCAGATTCCTGAAGTCTGAAATTCAAATGCCTGTCAATTTTATTTAACATTTGTTAATCAGGACAGTCTGACTTGGAACAAAAAAAAAAAAAAAAAAAATCAGCAGAGGCCCAGGAAGAAATAATGCAGACATGTCTTTGTAACATGGGAGGACACAAAAGCAAACCTACACAAACACAGGGAGAAGATAAAGACCCCACAAAGAAGGCACCCCAGCCAAGAAGCAAACCTGAGAGCCTGCAGCTGTGAGGCAACAATGCTACAACTGCCCCATCAAATATCAAGCATTGCAACATTAACAAACCACAGATATTATGAGGAACAGATCAGATCAAACATGAGGCAAAAATCTGCAGGTTTTTTTCCACAAATGGTGGTGGGTAGGGAATTAAGTTCTTTAACACCTGCATACAAGGTACAGGGTTCAAGCCTGAGGTATTCCCTCACACAAACACCTGCAGTAGCAAACCTCAAAAACTAAATATACTGCCCTGAGTGCCAAACAGTTGTCATGAGAGTCCAATCAAGACAAAATGAAGTGTAGAAGAATAAAACTATTTCAATGCATTGGCTGCATGACAGCTTAATATCTAGATGGAAACAAAAAAGGTTGTGAGGCATGAAAAAATAAATTACTTTTTTTTAAATACATTAATGGAATGCCAGTCAAAATCAAGTATAAGAAAAACAAGCAACACTCAACTCAAACCACTTCTTGCACTGCAGTTCTAATTATAATTTATATTCAGCTTTATTAAAGTAACAAGTAACATGCTGAAAGTAGAAATCTCTGATGCCCCACTTGTAAAAAATGTTTCTTATCCAAAAAGACCTGCTGCCTGACATCTACTTGTTTCATGGGGAAAACATGATCAAAGTAAAAAATGAAAAGCAAACAAGAAATAAGCTCAAGATACATTGCTTAAAAGGATTACTGTACAGGTTATCGACCACGCGATTGGCATTCGGTTTATGGTTAAAGCCTGCAGAGATGACTGTCTGTAAGTCTCCAAGTGTAATGAGACTCTTAAAATAATGTAATTCTGTCCTTTATTACAAATACTGGCATATGCATTTCAATACCCAAGGCTTATACATTATCTAGTTAAGTATTCTCTACATGGCAACAGAAAGGCTTTCAATGTTGGCAATTCTTTAACAGTATGCTTATTAAAGCTTACTTGCATCTTGCAATCTCAGCCAAGCTTACCTGATGGTCATTAAAGTATTGCTACTTAAACACAGAGCAACAGGCACTTTGAGTAATAAGCATAAATCAACAGTACAAAAAATATGACAGAAACCAGACCATTCTGCAAAAATCAAGGACAGATTAAAAGCCACTCTAGTACTTGTGTCTACCTTGGATGGGTGGGATTCTCTGCACATTTACACTGCATAACTACTCCTTGCCTTGCTTCGACACATCCAGAGTCACTACATGGGGGAGTGGAGTGTAACAAGTATGTCACAGTTTGAAATGTCTCTGGCTGACTTGTGATGGCCCTGACACATTTGTCATACCTCTCAACCTCAGAGCAAGAAATCTGGACAAAGCCATACAAAGAAATGGGACAAAGGCCCAAAAATAAGGACAATTTTTAAAATATCGCTCTTATAACCTTAAAAAGCTAATAGATGTCTTGCATTAGTATGAATTTTCTGAATGGTATGAAATCTGAAACTCAAATGTCTGTCATTATTTTCTAACTTCAGTCTTTAATTATTTGTCACTAATTTGCCAAAAAACACAATTTTATGAAAAATGGACCAAAAAATGTGATGTAAAAATATAAAATAGCAACACAATACAGCTGGGAACCTGCCAAAGAAGGGACACTTTAATATTAGTACTGCTAACTTGAGCAGCTGACAAAAATAAAATAATCTACATGCATTTCTGAAATAAAAGTAATCTGATTATTACAGTTATTTCTTAATTATAAACCCTCCATGTTTTCTTCCAAAATTGCTATTTTGCAGAGGGATCATTAGGGAAGAGCAACATTTTGAGTCAAAATCAGGGACAGTTCAGAGGTTTGGCTATGCCTAATTCTATAAAGCAATTTATTTGCATGTACCTCTCAACCTGTTAATGCAATAAATCTGGACAAGGCCAGATATATTGGGGGAACATATAAACAGTACTAAAAATTGCTCTTGTATAAACTGGGACATAAATCTGGACAAGGCCAAATATATTGGGGGGAACATATAAACAGTACTAAAAAAATGCTCTTCTATAAACTGGGACAGTTGATAGAACAGGTCTTACTTTAGCATGGATTTTTCTGAAGGTTATGAAGTCTGAAACTAGGTGTGTCATTATTTAGTGACTTAATTCCTAAATGATTTGCCAGAAAACCACAATTTTTATGAGGAACAAATCAAAAATAAGAAGCAAAAAATCTATTCATTCTTTGAAAATCTGGACAGTTGGGAGGTATGGTTTAGCTGGGGCTGTCTAAGTTTGCCACCCTTCCCCCTCACAAAACCCTGGTCGAATGGAGCCTCCCTGCAGCCATTCCAATGATCCATTACTTTGCTATTTCACTCCATTTACCATAAACACTAATGTGCATACTGATTTACTTCTATGATGATTTGAACTTCATTTGAAAGTTTTATTTTTGCATTTTACAGCACAAACACTAAGACATCTGCTAAACAAACTTGGCATTAAACCTTCTCTGCCCTTGAAACTCACATTCACTGAAACAACATTAAAATCCACATTCAAAGAAAATACATTTTACTCGTGGCAGATAAAAATTAATTCTGGGCTGTTTTCAAATCATAGGCCCCTTGCATATGAAACACATGTGCTCTTTGATACACCTTCCGATTGCTTTGAACATTTTTCCAGTGAACAATGAAACAAAACTGTCCAATTCAGAACATTTCCATCATAAAAGTCTACTCAAACTTCTACAGTCCACTATTATCAGTAAATATGCACAATTCTACAGTCCACCATTATCAGTAAATATGCACAATCTCTGAAGTAGTAAAAAAGTCATCTAAATAATTCCACGTTAAATAAATCTGTAATGAAGAGGTTGGTGCTAGCAATCACCTTTATATTTCATGGTTTCATCGAACAATAAAGTGTCTGATGCCCCTGTGGAATAAATTGCCTAAATTACATTAAAAATAAGCTAGTAATATTGCAATAGGAAATGGATGGCAAACTGATAACAGGCTCATAATTACTATCTTAACTTTCAGTACGGCAGCATTCACCCCTTATGGGAGTAGAACCAACAACCTTCTGCATCAAAAGCAAGCACACAGCCTGTTGTGCTATTAGCACTAAACTTCTCTTCCCCTGCAGCTCTCAGCTTCTTGTAAAATCTACTCAATACTCAACTGCATCTCAACTTCGCAGCATAAGAAGTCTGGAAAAAGCCAAATTTATTGGGGTGGGTCAAAAGGGCAAAAACCAGGGACACATTAAACATTGCTTGTATAATCTTGGAAAGCTGCTAGAATAAAATGCTGTGTTACCACGGTACCACCATACATTTTACTGCCAAAGTCCCTGTGCAAAAAAGAGTCAGAACATACCACTATGCCAAATCACCTGCTTTGTGAAAGAAAAATGCTGTGTTACCACCGTACATTTTAGAGACAAGGTCCCTGTGCAAAACAGTCAAGAGCAACATACCACTACGCCAAATCAGCTGTTTTGTGAACGAGAGGAAGACTGAAACTTAAATGGCTATCATTTAATGAATTCAGTTCTCACCATAGCTGTCAACCTCTTAGCACAAAACACCTGGACAAACCCAGTAATGAGGGAATGCAGCCCTCAAACATATTCAGTGAATTCAGTTCTTGCCATAGCTGTCAACCTTAGCACAAAAAACCTGGACAAAGCCACTAACAGGGTATTACAGTCCCAAAAATAAGGAAACATTTCAAATAGTCACCTTATAAACTTAAAAAATTGCTATTATAAAAGGTTGTGTTACTATATATTTATTGCTAGAATAAAAAGTTGTTTTACTATGTATTTTCTGAAGACTATGAAGTCTGAAATTCAAATGCCTGTCAATTTTACTTGTGATGGAACAAAAACAATTGTCAGCAGAGGCCCAGGGAGAAATACTGTAGACACGTCTTTGTAAAATGGCAGGACACCAGAGCAAATCCACACAAACACAGAGATAAGATGCAGACTCCACAAAGAAGGCACCCCAGCCAAGAATCAAACCACAAATCCTATAGCTGTGACTCTGAGGCAACAATACTGCCACTGCACCATCAAATATGTAAGAAATTAAACATTCAGAAACCTGAAGTCTGAAATTCAAATGCCTGTCAATTTTATTTAACATTTGTTAATCAGGACAGTCTGACTTGGAACAAAAAAACAATTTTCAGCGGAAGCCCAGGAAAAAATAATGCAGACATGTCTTTGTAACATGGGAGGACACAAACGCAAACCCACACAAACACAGAAAGAAGATACAGACCCCACAAAGAAGGAACCCCAGCCAAGAATCAAACCTGAGAACCTGCAGCTATGAGGCAACAATGCTACCAGTGCACCATCAAATAAAAGCAAACCCCACACAAACACAGGGAGAAGATACAGACCCCACAAAGAAGGAACCCCAGCCAAGAATCAAACCTGAGAACCTGCAGCTGTGAGGCAACAATGCTACTACTTCACCATCAAATATCAAGCATTGCAACATTTACAAACCACAGATATTATGAGGAACAGATCAGATCAAATATGAGGCAAAAATCTGCAATTTTTTTACAAATGGTGGTGGGTAGGGAACTCAAGTCTTTAACACCTGCATACAGGGTACAGGGTTCAAGCCTGAGGTATTCCCTACCACACCACCATGAGCACCTGGGGCATTTACACACACACACACACACACACACACCTGTTCTCCATACTGA